>NC_056746.1:142287099-142559599 GCF_019279795.1 Protopterus annectens
ACCCTCTCATAGAGCTGTAGTCAGCGATGCTCTGTGGGGTTCAATTTGGGGTAATTTGCTATTTTCAATCTTTGTGAATAACAGTGGATCCATTGCAGACCAGCATGCCTTACTTAATATGCAGGTGATTTTTCAGTCCTGTGTGTCAGACAAATTCACAAAGAAGTTAAAACATCAAATAAAGACCGAATTTGTCTCAGTAAATGTTTGTCTGCAGAACTCTAGCATCATACTGAATACAGTAAATGAAACAGAATACTAAACATGAAATCATCTTAACCACTTATTTGTTAACCTTCTGAGATTGCCCGGACAGGGACCATTTTCAGTAAGTCAGTCCGTAGCAAACAGTACTAAATTATATCGAAGTCCAGGCAGTTAATCGGCTAGTTCAGAATTCAGCTTAGTACAGAACTATCCTTAACATTTTCCTTTTGTGTTTCCCTTGTTGGCTGTCAGGCAATAGACTACTCATGCTAAGGTGTTGAGGAAGGTGAAAAAGGTACCACGGTTTTAGGATTTTGTTAGTGGTCTTAATAAGGCACTGCATCTGAAAAGTCTAACATATCCAGGTTGTATATATGTTACAGTTACTGATGGAATGACTAAATCCTGACAAGTACTTTTTGATGATAATTATTAAAGACTTTTTTTGTGTGATACGAATTAATAACTGCTTTAAGTTGTGAAATGATGTACCCTAACTAATCTGCGGTGAAGTTTTGCAGCAAGTAAAGATAGAATAAAGTACTATAAAATTAAATTGATCTGATAGCAGTTAGTGAAGTTTATAGAACTAGTCAGGAACGGAGCAGTAACAGTACACAGTTTGGTCACACTGATTTGCAGGACAGAATAGCCATTGTCCTTTAAATATATTACTGGCTTATTTATTTTAAAATATTTGTTAAATGGAACCATTTTCAGCCATGACCCATACAACAAGAGGATAACACTGCAGCAGTTTGGAGTTAGGTGCTCTGGCTGTAATTTTAGGATTGTATTGTCTACATTTTAAATACCATAATCGTAACTTTTCTGTCATATCAAAATGAAGTAGATAATAATCAGCTCAACTGGCATAGAGCAGTTGAGCCTTGGCAATGGCCTCGGTGACCGAATATAATTTAGCATCTTCAGCACTTGACAAAGCCTGCAGGGGAGGATGGGTATTCCCAATCTGGGAGTGAAGGGGTAAACAGGGACCTTCCAGAGCCAGAGTCCCTTGAAAGAGGGCCAACACTGCAACTGACAGTGCCAAGGGGTTGGCATTTGCCCACCATTCCACTTCAGTGACTGCTGCTCCTGTATTGTGCAACTCTAGCAAGTTTTAAATACCACAAATGTTTTTATATATTAAAAAGAAAAAACAAGCCAAGCTCCTCATTGAGGGTTGTATTTGCGGTCCTGTTTTTCACATATGAATAATGATAATCGGCAAATAACACCACCGTGCATCTATTTAAATGCGCAAAGGGCAAGTAAGTGGCACAAGTTTTAGAACTTCTCAGCCCTGCAGTGGAATGCCCACAGCAGTTTCACACACCTGAAGTTGAGTAAAAATGAGTAGAGACCGCTGTAGTTATATGCAGAATAATTTGTATATATGTTATTTCACAAACAAAATCGAGCATTTTGGCACAAAACCTGCGCAGATCTCTTGAGATTTTCCCATGTGCACATTATATGCATTGAATGCCATTGGCCTGCAGCTTATCCAAACTATTTTAAGGGTTTTATCTAGTTATTGTAAAGTGTGCCATTGTATGGGCCCCTGGTTTGGTTTTAATGAGGTTGGAAGGGAGGGGATAGGAAAGCTGGAACTAAGGGAGAGATGACAAGGGCAATGTAAAAGTTGTGTTTCTACTTTTGGTTACCGGTTTTCAAATTTGGCGCAATGTAAAAGGAACACATTAAGAAGATTGTGGTGGGGGTGTTGGGATAGGAGGTGCCCTATGTTTTTTTTAAGCTGGGGAACGAGTAAAGGCAGGGTGGAGGAGGGAGGGTTATGGAAGAGTTAAGGAACTTTTAAGGATACAAACATTAAAGGTAATACAGGAATACTATGGTGAGCTGACGTTTTGGGGGGGGGGGCAAGACATACAGATAGCAGACAGTTACAAAGGAGGATGAGGAAATCTGTGAGACAGCCACCACTTGGTACCAGGGAACCTCCAGTTATCCACCTTCCCTGATGGTGTGTGTGGGGGGGTGGAGGCCTTTGTTGACTCAGTGGATGGAGCTGATTGGGTCAGCAAGTCTTCTGCCCACTGGAGGAGAGAATGAAATGAGTGCAGCTGCCTCTTCTCGCCCCTCTCAGCTGCAGCCTCTGCCAGGTCCTCAAGCTCATGATGCTGGATTAAAGGGCTACCTTTGAACTGGTGAGCCCACAAGGGTGAACCCATTGCCCCCACCATGTGAAAACATCCCTAGGCAGGAAGAGGGAGACGGAGAGCTTTCCTGCATCTAGATCTGCAGCTGAGCTGCCCCAGGTGCTTCTGACACTGCAAAAAAAAAAATTAAATAAATAAAGGGGAGGGGGGAGGGAGAGAATAATGGAGGAAAGAACTGGACTTAAGTGTTAGGAAGCAAATGAGTTTAATAACAGAAAATTAAGCATTTCATCAATGCATCAGAAAGTACCATTAAGCAATGTTTATTTTGTAGGTACAGATGCAATTAATGAATTCAGACTTAAGAGTTTTGTTTGATTTGAGTTGTGAAATGACATATCCTAGCTAATCTGCAGTCAAGTGTTGCAGAAGTAAATAGTTAAAAAATAAAAATCTGTTTCACTGACTGGTAATGTTTTCAGTAGCAAAGAAGGCCCTATTGACCTTGTACATTGTCTTCCACCTTACCGATTCAATATAATACATTTACGTTAGCAGTACTGCTTTTATATACTGGCAGTTTATGGATTCTCTATAATAATATGACAGAATGAAATGTGGCATTTCGTTAGTCAATGATAACATTGTTTTTAATTGGCACTATATGATTGTCACTGTTGAATTGACATCCCCAATCCCATATGCAAAAAATGGAAACCAGTTTTGTGGATGAATGGATACTTATATTTTGTTTAGTATTTGTCATATTTACAAGTGCATTACACCAGCCGGGCCATTCTCTGCAGGTGCTGCTCACAAGTGTGGGTGATTTCCTTCAAGCCTGTTGAGTTATGAAAAAGAAATAGGATGAGCAAGCAACTTCCATTTCCTCCTATGTGTGTGTACATTCTGGCTAAATGCAATGCAGTGTTTCCAGCTTATTTTATCTTTATTAATAATGGTTAATTTGTCATACCTCCCACCCCTTCCATGTTTACTTTTCAAAAGTAGTCCAGTATCTTGTTCTGAGGATATGCAATATGTTACTATGTAAATTTATGACTGGCCGCATGGGAGTAATTACTGTAAAACTGAGATTGTATCCGTCTTAGAAAATGATTGCATTGTATGCGTTCGATGCATGAAGGATATGGCGATCATCTTCACTTTTTAAAGAGTGTGCTGAATATTTCTGAGTTGATGCATTTGGTGACAACATGGTGTCTGAGGATGATGAGTTACCTATTGATATGTCTGTTTCTGAAAGACATTGTACAATGGCACCCTCTGCAGTTGCAGGAAAGGGCACAGTCTTGCAGGAGTGCTAACCTTGCAGACAGTTTCAAAGTAACAGTCTATGGCACAAGGAATTATTGCCATTGATGTTCAGGTGTGTGTGTGTGTGTGTGTGTGTGTGTGTGTGTGTGTGTGTGTGTGTGTGTGTGTGTGTGTGTGTGTGTGTGTGTGTGTGTGTGTGTGTGTATATAAATGGCATTAGTCATATGTTATTATATTGACATTATGTTATTAAGCATGGCCTAAAGCATATCAGTTTGCATGAATGTAAACCTAATGAATATTATGCAGTTCAAAAACTTTCAGCAGAACTCCTTCCCCCTAGTATTGATGTGATTCCTTGGTGTATATAGCTATTGCTGAAGTAGCGGAAAACTCTGGAAATCCCTCAATACCTTACCAGTTAATTTTTTTTTGTTTACTTATTTTAATTTCATCGCCTATTACATGGAAACTCACTTCTGCAGTAAACATGGATGGTAAAGGTGTGTGTGTGTGTGTGTGTGTGTGTGTGTGTGTGTGTGTGTGTGTGTGTGTGTGTGTGTGTGTGTGTGTGTATATATATATATATATATATATATATATATATATATATATATATATATATATCTATATATAAAAATATATATATATATATATATATCTATATATAAAATCTGTATGGATCTCCTTCAGTAGACCGAACGTTCACTTACCCGACATTCAGATAGCTGAGACGAAAAGGCCGACAACCGCAGAACACCGACTTCCCACTCCAGTTAAGTAACCGCTTGGCCATCCTGAACAAAATAGCAAAACTGAAGGAATGTAAGTCCACCCATGTGGAGGGGCTTTGCCCCCTACACCCCCCCCAACTAAATATACCAAATCCAAGATTGCTCTGCCACAGGGGTAAGGGGCAAAAGTTCAACAGGGTGGCCATGCGGCCACAACAACAACAGTCCCAGCCCTACAAATCTATAAAGCAGAGAGCACAACAGTTTAAAAATAACAGAAGAATAAATACTTTCTATATAATTTGGGAAGTTCCTGTCAAGCCTCCACTTCCCAAGCGTTAAGCTAACTAGAGCTTTAGTCCCCACAGGTCATCCATGCAGTGCCTGCACTGTTACCCCATCCTGGTGATTCCCTTGGCTGACAGTAACTTCTCATCAATGTAATGTGAGGCAACCAGTTTTATAAGTACTCTATGATGGGAGCCCAGTTGGTGTTCCCCGAAGTAGTCATGATGGAGATGAAGCATTATCTTGCTTGTTTTCACACATCATTGCAGTACTTTCCAGCGAACACGGGTAGCAACCTCCATTCTCTTGAATGACCTTGGAAAATAAGTGCCAGTTTTGGAAGGAACAAGATGGTTTCCTGTGAATCATGCTTACAATGTGATTTCTGCAATGCAGTTTCTCACAAAGTAGCTTGATGCATGTATCCATGCAGTTCTCCAGAGTGAGCTTACAGCCATGAGATCTTAGATGTGAACAGAGGCTGTAGGCAGTATAGGCATCCTAACAGCATTTGTCTACATGCCATGCAAACCCTTGTAAGCATGATTAGTCCTGGAGGAGGCCAAGTCATACATGTTCTGAAAGATATAATGCATATTTAGACAGCATTATTAAGAGAAATGGCAGCATTATTTTGGATATATAGGCAGAATGAAGAGGCACAAGTGTGTTGTAAGCTGTATTTTCTCTAGCTTCTTAATTTATGTGGAAGGGTACACATCATTTTCATTGCAAAAGGCTAGAAATAAGAATGTAGGTGCTTGCATGTGATTTGGGTGAGGATAGTATGTCAGCAAGGCATGGTACTGTAGTAGGACCATATAACTGGTGGTTATTAACATGACACCAAGTCTTACTTGTACACATGCTGTATTTTTTTCCATGTCTGATCCTTCAGCTGTCCTACAGCATACCCTCTCAGCAATCCCTGTGATTATTGCATGGTCTGTGATATTGGCCTCCCCTTTGCTGATAGCCGTCATTTTACCTGTCTTAATAATATGCAATCAGTAGCTCTGTGTAATGTGTTCACAGATGTCTGCTTGTCTGGAGGATGAAGTGGACAGCAGAGGCTGGACTCTTTCAGCCCTGCTGAAAATGATATCCTTCCAGAAGCACTAAAACACATGTGTAGCGCCATATGGGAGGAGAGGGTCCTGATCAGTCTTTATGTAACCAGATGTGGTAGACAGTGTTCCATGACATAAATGCTGTCAGGGTGGGGAAGGCAGCAGTCTCCTATAACAGTAATGTTGTAAGCATGTTACTGGAATGCTTCACAATGCCAAGGCAAATGCATGTTCCATAAAAGATGAGATCTTGGCTGCGGGGGGCGGGGCAGACCACTTGGAAGGAACTAGCTGGTAAAGGAAAATAAATTATTGGTGTTAATGTTGGGAATGCTTGCTCTGGGATTTTCCTTGAATGAGTGGATACTGATGCTGGGATGAAACCAGCTTCACATGTCTTGGTGGATAATGCACCAAGTTAATACCTTTTATACCAAATTTCTGTACAGTTGCAGTGTACATAGATGCTATAGGTTGCCTTGTGTGCACAACATTAGTGTACATGTACTTTAGAGACATTGTTGTCACACAGGCACCTGTGTTCAGTCCAGTGTGCCTTTTGCAGTTTATTCACAAGGCAAAGCACTGGTGTGGTGACACCTGCAGAGACTGGGGTGCAAAAGCAGCTTGATATTGACACCTGTGCTGGAGCTGGGAAATATGACAAGACACAGATACCGGAGTCAGTCTGATGACACAGTAGCACTTTCTGTCTCCATCTTGGGTGTGGATATTCTGTCAATATAGGCCAAATGAGTAGCCTCACCCACACCAGGAAATGTTGCTGTACAGCATATGTGATCATCATCTGTAGTGGAGAAGATCCTCCCATGGCTGCTACAATCAGCAATACTCCATGTGCAGCAGGGCTAGCAAAGTTGCACACTTTGTGAAGTGGGTATGCCTACCACTGCCCAGCCTCCCAGGAGCACCTGAGGCCATCACTTGCCACAAGTTGCCCCTTACATGCATGCATCACTGTGGGTTTAACATCAGATGTGAAGCAGTCTCATCCAAATACAATCAGCTACCATCCAGTCCAGCATGGACCTCATTGCTGTGTTATGTGGCATCCATGAGGATATGGAACAGGGACACCATAATGATTAGTCTCCTGTAGTAAACATCCTTCCATGTCTATCTGTATGCTGAGCATCACCAGTACCACTTTTATCTCCCTCACTGACAGTGTTGTCTAAGTTTGGGAGATGGCACATACTGTGAGAAACCATGTAAAGGTCCTGCACAGGGTACACTGTCCACACTTGCAGGTGGACGTTTCATACTCCATCACTCAGCATGGGAGACCACAACCTTTGCTCCTCAAAGTGATATAGCTGCAGTCACATGCTGTTAGCTGCAGTCATACTGTTCATTTTGGGAACAAGATCAGGTACATAGTGGCACACCCGGCACATCCCAGAAAGAAACTGAGTATGGCGCACAAAATGCTTCCCCTTGGGATGTCTGCTTCCACAGTGTTAAGGTAGGATCCCACTCTTTCAGAGGAAACAGTAGTATATATAGAATACCCACCACCTCAAGTCCCCCATCTCCGAATGCTGTGATATGCCTCACACTCTCAGACATGTCACTGTGTCCCTATCCACCTGTACATATGATGGCAACTGTGGTGTACTGAGCTGCATAGCTTGATGTTTATACTGTATGCATAATGTTTGCCCTGTGTAATCTTGCACTGAAACTATGCTAATCTGGGTCCGTACATCCCATTGCTGCTTTACCTGTTTTGCTGTTTACTGTGCCCTACTGGTTGTTGCTATTCCATCGCACACCATTCAGACAATGATGTTGTTGCACCTTCCATGCTAGTCGTGTATGTGTGTATCTGGGGACTAACTGTGCCACTATCGTGGAGCTGGCCTACTTGTCTCTTCACCAGGCATATTATGCACCATGCAATTTGCTATGAGTATCCTGCAGGCTGTATCATATTGGAACACCCCCCCCCCCACACACACACACACACACACAAACAGGCTTTGAGTAGGCAGAATGTATGTTCTATGCTTATACATGCCTGTGTATAAACAGTGTTGAACTACATTTCAGCCATAATCTGTGGGCTCTGTATCAGGTCATCGGCCAGGGCTCCAGTGGCTGTCTGGTATCCAACATTACCTGCATGGGGAGTGGGGGGTTATATGGACACACTAGAACATTAGCCATATAGTTTCACATTGGTTACAATGCCTGCAATTACCAACTAGACAAATTATGCGGTCAGCTTGAATTGGTTATAATCCAATGAGATTGCATACTACCTAGCAATCACAGAATGACAGCCCTTTGTGTTCATAATCCTTTGAAGTTGTGGGCCATGTGGGGGGCTTTATTGCTAAATGAGTGCAATCTATGGCACTCCTTACATTAAAAAGGTGGTATATACAAGGCATGCATGTAACTAACTCTTTTGTGAGTTGCTAAGAAACCATATATGATATTCTGCATGTAGAAGCCTTATATTGAGGAAGTTGAGTATTCTAAAGGCAGAGACTTATGAAATAACATGCATTTCTCTAATATGCATACTTTCTTCTCCACAGGTATGGGAAAGCCATGCACTCCACTTAATTCCATGTGTAGGTGGCATATGCAAGCCAAGACCTGTCTGGTACCCTGACTGACTCTAAAGTGATCAGTAATCTCTTGATTAGTGAAATTACTAAGCAAATAACTGACACTGCCAGTTACTCTGGTGCTGGCAGGTACCACGTGCATACTTTTGAGAACTGACAGCACTAGGGGCTATAGCATGCCACTTCTTCATGACTGCTGTGACTTCAAGCATTTTTGCAACATACAACAATGATGTTTTTTGCTGTGCTTTTTTTATAGGTAGACTCAGATAGTTATGCAATTTTCTCTCACTTTAAATTAGGACTGTGCTCACTTTGCATACATTTTAATATCAATAGGACCTCATTGTGCTACCCATTTCATTTGCATGCCATACAGAGACTTGCATACATTTTCCATTGTCCTTTTGAGCTCCCTGTCCTGGAGTGAAACATGGTACTCTGAATCAGCACTGACCTTGTTTGTGCATTGCCATTTCCTGCACAAGTGCAATCTGTGTAGTGTAAAGCTTTCATGTGAATACTGGCCTTCATTTCTGCACACTTGTAAACATTTATTACTTGTACTGAATTACGTACATTTAACAGAAGTGGGGTAGTTCTTTTAGGTATCATGGGTGTACACTAGTGTTGTATATACAGGCAGATATTAGCACATTTATGACTGCCCCTGTACACTGTACTTAATGAACAGCAATACAAAAATTATTAACTGAGAGCATGATGTCAGGTGAGTGTAAGCAGTTACATAATTATGGCCTCTTATGACAGGTTTATTATTTTTTGTGCACTCGATTATCTGTCTTGAAATGTATCTACTAGGTAGAAGACTTGTATCAGAAAAAAATATACTTGTCCCACTTCTCAACCAGGGCAGTTAGCAAACTGGTTTGTTTCAAACTTGTGTTGCATAGCTAATCCTTAAATTAGCATTGATTGTTTCTTGAAAATGTTGTTGCTGTGTGAAGAAGTTATTGTGTTTAGTAGAATGACTTCACTGTGCAATTTAGTCAGTACACTTTTCATCTGTTGTGAATCTAATCATGCCTTGAGGACAGTATTTTATTCTCTCACTTGTTTTCAGAAGTTTCTTTTTCATTTAGACGTTTTTTGTTTTTTTTGAAAGTCTTGAAAGAATCCTTGGAGAAAAGAGGTGTAATGGGACAGCTGAAGGCAAGAATCCGAGCTGAAATTTTCAGTGCCCTTGATGATCAAAATGAACCACGACCAGTGCTATCCCATGAAAACCTTCTCATAAATGAACTAATTCTTGAATACTTGGAGTACAACAAATATAAATACACAGCTTCTGTTCTTAAAGCAGGTGAGGGTCTCTATCTGTCATGGCATTCTTATAGGTAACACACTAGCTAAGATATTTATCTCAGTGCTGCAGAGTCTGTGGTTGAGTTCTGACCTTGTTTGTGTGGTTCTGTGATTTCTTCCCAAAATATGCTGGTTAATTTACTGCTATAAATTGTTTATGTATATCATATGTACTCCTTGAGAGCACTCTACTTTGATGCTCGAAGATTAAAAGACTATGAGTTCTATTCCCACACCAGATACTTGTATTCATTTTCCAGTACTGACACTGCAGTCCAATATAAGGGGAATGCTGTATTTCTGAGTGCATAGGATCACAGGGTGTTACTAGGCTAATGACCCTGAGAGCCTTTTTAAGCCTAGTCATGCTCCCCAAGTGTATCAATGGGTAACAGTATCCTTTGCATAGTTTGGGCAATGGAGGTCCAGCATTTACAGAATGTCTCTGTCTATTAGAGACATTTGTGCCAGGCCAGGGTTAAATTTCCTATTCCCTATCCAGTCGTCTAAGTTCTGTTTGAATAGAGCTAGGGATTAACTCTGCTTCATATGAATGAGAAGCTTGTTCCAAAGAAGGAGCAGTCTTTGAGACACACGCCTATCCCTTCAACATGTCCTATTTATGTTGAAGACGAAGTTCAGGTCCTTAGACCAGGTATTTCTGATACTGTTGGAACTGATGTTGTCCATTTCATTATTCCTCACTATAAGGTCTTAGGATCCGGCATTAGATTTGATCCAGCCATTCCAAAGACTGTTGCTTTAAGTCTCAAGCTCCTCCCACTCCCACAATGCCCTGCACAAGCCCCAACTCCCCAGACCTCATTTACCGCCTTCCTGGATAGATCCGATTGCCAGAGTCTCGAGATTCTTTCTAAGATAAGTTAAACTTTTTGTCTAATTTGATCTAGTTTCTTCAAACTATTTGTTCTAATCTTCTATTCTACGACCACAACCAAAAAAAACACACTGATAAAAAAAAACAAAAAACCCAGTGGTGCTCTCACAAAAATAAGTCCCTTTCTCTGGCCAGGTCTTTCCATTCTTTGGTTTCTTTTAGGTCTTCCAGGCTTTCCTGCTTCGAGATGGACAGGATGATGTGGAGTTTGGTCAAGGCTCAGGTTGAGATGGGACTTTTACAATTTCTGACAGATCTTGGATCCGTGAGAATCCTGTCACCTTTTATACCAGCTCCTCTTCTGATCCGACCACTTGCTTTGGAACCCCAGGATACGGATACCTTGAGAGAGATGTCAGTAGAGCCAAGGATGGTACTTTCCGCGACTCAGTTTTCCAGCCTGACTTGGCTCCAAGGCTGTCAGAGCAGGGTGGGTACCGGGCCCGAGATGTCGATGCCAACACTGTGGGATGGTTTTGTCTCTGATTTGGACAGATCCATCTCTTTCCCTTGGGGCTTTGGCCTTCCACATTTCTGGGCTGTTGTTGTCTAGAGGCCATGAATCCGGAGTAATCTCTTCCATTTCTCCTGGAACTGTTTCAGTCTTCAGGAGGGAGGGAGAGAGATGCCCTGGTTTGTCAGCCTTCCAGGTGGCAGAGAAGGCATTCTCTAGGCCTAGAGATTCATCCCCCCCCCCCGTGATCCTAGGCAGTCTTCTTTTGATCTGATCCCAGTCATCCTGTCCACAGCTTATTCAGGACGTCCTCCAGCACACCTTTCTACAGGGGGCCCCTACCTCTTCCAAGTCCTTCCCTGACTATTCCACAGAGGGGGTACCTTGGAAGAGGACATGCAAGAGGAAGCACATAGATTCCCCATTGGAGTCCTTGAATCCCTGACTTAGAATACTGATTACAGTGAGGGAGAAGGATCTCTTAGGTCTCCACCCAACAACATCTCCTTCGGAGAAATCCTAGAGATCCTGAAATGAAAGTGTGGAAGGTCTTTACAAACTCCTCCTTCTGCGGAATCTGTATTTCTGGAGGCTTTAGGGATGGGCCCATCTACCTCCTGGGTCACCCCACCAGCAGATGAACTTATCGATCTAGTCTCCGCTGGGCTTGGAAGGAGCCAGATACTGTGAAACCCATCCCCAAACAGACCGACAAGTTTCTCAGCCCCCTGGTGGACCAACCTCATTGGAGCAAGGGTATTCCAGTGATGCCATTATAGTGTCAGTGGCCACCAAAAAGGAGCTGGCAGAACAGAGCTCCTCTGTCAACCCCCCCCCCGAACAAGGAGTCTCAGGTGCTGGACAGACACAGAAAGTGCATCTACACCTCAGCAACCTTTGTGCTGAGAGCGCGTGACTTCTTGGCACACTTCACGCATCTTAAAAGGGACTTGGTCAAGGAATTCACCAACTCTTGAGTGCATGTCAGAGGAGGACCTCACCAAAGTGTCTCCCAACTGTCAACTCTTACTTCACTGTCTAATTCTTTGATGAGGTTGATCTCCATTGTTGTGGAAGGGACCTCTCGAGCAGCTGGGTCAGGCATAGCCCTTAGTAGACATGCTTGCTTGTGGTTTTGTGGAACCATTTAAGGCATCTTTCACCAATGCCCCCTTTGATGGAGCTTCCTTAAGGAAACACTCACCCGCAGTGAGCAAGAGGGAAAAACACTGTCAGTTTATATGTGAAGAAGTCAAAGTTCCGCATGGTGAAGGTTCTGTCCATTCTGCCATTGCTGCACCAGGACGATTGGATGTGCTCAATAGATCTCCAGGATGTGTGCTATCATATAAAGATTGACAGGTGCTCCAGGAGATATCTGCGCTTCCGGCTGGGGGCCAATCATTATCACTTCAGAGCACTACCCTTTGGACTCACCGCAGCCCCCAGGGTGTTTACCAAATGTATGTCAGTAGTGGCAGCTCACCTGAGACTGCAAGGATTCCAGATATTTCTGTATTTAGTCACACTGGTGGGAAAAGACTTCAGAGTCTAGTACTGCTCAAAACATAAATGTATTACTTAAAAAAAAAAAAATCATAAAACAACAATAGCGGCTAAGTGCTTTCATCCTCTGGTAACTGGACTTCATCGGAACACTTACCCATAAGTCAAGAAGCCTTTTCATACATCATACTAAATTAATTGATTACAGAATATTTAAATTAGTAAAATTTCCTCAGAATGCCAGCATAAACAGCTACAATGTTGTCAACCATACTGGTAAAAACATGTAACGACTGCAAAGAAATAATATACCACAATACGCAGTGCACTTAAAAGATTACTGCAGCTAAAATTAAAAACATTTTTGTCCGCTTTTTATATAATACTCTTAACTAAAAATGTTTTCATGCCCTATGTGACACATATCCAGTGTGTAGCTGGGTCTATATTAGAACATCGAATTTTCAAAACTTCGAATGTTCTAATATTGAACCCTATTCAGTGAAAGCTGAAAATATCGAAGAAACAGAAAACCGAATTTTCTCCTAGGGAAAGAATTTGGTTGTCCATTTTTGTTGCTTCAGTATCTTCAGCACTATGGTGGAAAGTTACGGGTCGGGTTCAGATAAGTGTGCGATTGAGTGCGGGTGAGGGTAGTTAGGGTTAGGATGCGGGTTAGGTATGTGTGCGATTGTGTGGACGTGAGGGTTAGGGCAGGTTAGGTGAGTTAGGGTTAGGGTGAGGGTTAGGTATGTGTGCGATTGTTTGGACGTGAGGGTTAGGGAGGGTTAGGTGAGTTAGGGCGCGAGTCAGGTAAGTGTGTGATTGTGTGGACGTGAGGGTTAGGGCGGGGTACGTGCTAGGGTTAGGGCACGGGTGAGGTGAGTGTGCGATAGTGACAGACCTTAGGGTTTGGGTTAAGGTAAGTGGATAGTTAATGGTGTATGTATAGTTTAGTGTAGGGTTAGGTATAAGAAATTAGGTGTATGTGTGTGGATTGCTGTTTGTTTGGTGTGCTTGTATTGTGTGTATGTGTTTTGGAACAGAAAAATTTTTCCCTAGGAAAAAATTTGCTGTTCTGTATGTTCGATGTTTTTAGCTTTCGCCGAATAGGATTCGATATTAGAACATTCGAAGATCTGAAACTTCGATGTTCTAATATAGACCCTGTGTACCCTATGGCATCAATGCATAATTACCCAAAATAATATCCAGCTTTGAGTTTTAGTATGCTGGAAATTGAAGCATTTTCATTTAAACCTGGTGGCTGGGTGGCATTGGTCCTAAGTTACCATTTAATTTCTAAAAATTCTAAGAAGTTATCACTTGGTCCCCCCCCCCCGCTAACCTAAGTTAACTTGCTCAGTAATGCAAAACTTCAACTGTTGCGTGGGGTTGGATTTAATTTGCTTATATAGGGCGTTGTTTTCATCTTTCTTCTTGATGTCGTATATATGTTGATATATCCTTTGCCTGCATTTACATTTAGTTTTCCCTATGTAGAATACTGTGCAAAGTGTGCATAACCCTAAATAAATAATGCCCTTGTTGGAACATGTAAACCTGCCACTGGATTTTATGTACCCAAAGCCATGTATATTAAAGGAAGAACCTTCCATAACATACTTGCATTGATTGCAGCTTCCACACTTGACCATTCTCTCCTTATTTTCACATCTTCCCATTCTTTCCAGTATCAATTTAATACTAGGAGCTTTTTTGTATATCACTACTGTTTTTTTCCCACTGCGCTAAGGTGGTCCAGGTTGACTTCAAAGATAGTCCAATTTTTTTCTAAAAATCTCTCTTAAGTCATTATATTCATTAGTGTAAGTCAACACCATTCCGTTGTTGAATTGATTACTACTTGTTCCCTGTATTTTTGCCCATTCTATCACTAGGGGTAATGAGTGTAGCATTAGGCCTTCCTAATAATGGAATAAAGAGCCCTGAGGACCTCTTCCTACAGACTTCATCAAAGACTTTTTTCAAAAACAATTCTGGGTATCCCCTCCGTACAAACATACCTTTAAGTGTTTCTAATTCCACCTGGAAGTCATCATCTCCTGACACCATTCTTGCTAATCTCATACATTGCCCCTTTACAATCGACATTTTTTGGTGTAGTGGATGCATACTCTCAAAGTGTAACAGAGAGTTGGAATAACTAGGTTTCCTGTATGTAGTTGAATCAAATCCTCTCTTAATATAATTTTTGGTAAGTGTTATATCCATAAAATGTACAGTGTCCCCCTGAATATCCATGGTGAATTTCAAGAAATCTGTAGTAGTATGCAAATAGTCAAAAACCATATCCAATTTATCTACAGTGTCAATCCAGAAAAAAAAAAAACATATCATCTAGAAAATGTACATAGAATGTCCAACAGTCCTTAAATTCTGAATTAAGCACATAGTTCCATTCCCAGTAGGAAAGGACCATGTTTGTAAACATGAGGGCACAAGCTGCCCCCATTGCTACTCCTGTCTTCTGCCAAGACTACTGGCCCTCAAACGTTAAGAAGTTGCTTTCTAAGACTACTTCATTGAGTTCCCTAAGCATATCCAGCTTTCTTTGGCCCAGTGTAGTGTTGTGCCTTTGGTAGTCATAAAACCAGTCTGTACGTGTTCTATGCGAATAACAGAGAAGAGATCCTGCACATCGATAGTAACAAATATAATCTCTTCCCTAAACAAATCATTGGTTATTCTGCTGAGGAAATCCCAAGAGTCTCTTAACAGGACAGGGTTTGTTTTTAACACAGTTTTTGTATAAAAATCAATGTATTTTGCAATACACAAGGTTTTTGATGCCTTAGCGTCAACTGTAGGATGAAATGGAGGATCTATGACATTTTTATGAACCTTTGGGATCCCTAATATTGTGTGGATCTTGGGGGTTACATATGTTAAGGAAATTGTGTTCTTCCATAGATATTTGACTATTCAAAAGCATGTCCTCAAGAATAAGATCTATTTTGCGATAGGCTATATTTATTTTGTTGACAGAAGCTTCCTTGTAAGTGTCTGAGTACAACATGCTGAACATTTTGTTTACGTAATCATTCCTGTCCATTACCACCACCACCCCACCCTTGTCTGGCACACTTCTGTTGTTCATTATTTCTTGTAAAAGTGTTTCTTCCATGTCACTCAAATTGTGTTGAGCTCTTGCATGCTTAGTTGTTTTTACATAATTTCTAAAGTTAAATTCACACAACTTTTCAAAGAGTAAAACTGTAGGATGAAAGGGAGGATTAAAAGTACTTGGTCTGTTAATGAGTTCAACTTGTCTGTTGTCATTGAAGTATAACCTAAAACTAATTTTTCTAGTGTATAACTTTAGCTGAATCAGGGCTTCTTCAAATTTTATACTTGTGGTGGGTACAAAGATAAATCCCTTTTCAAGTAAATTTGCCCAGTTAACACCAATGTTTAACACACTATAGTTGAAGACCTTAAAATCTCCTTGTGCATTGTGTATAATGGTATACTTGTTTAGTTCCAATTCCTGTAATTGCGGTTGTCTCTCCCCCTACATCCTGTTCCACCTCTCTGTCCCCTTCTTCCCCTGCCCCTGTTGTAAGAGGCATTCAGCTCCCAATAACCTGGGGTGTCTGATGGTGTTGTGCCTGTTCCTCTGTCTCTAGAAGCCTCTGTAAACGTCTCAAGTTCCCTAAAGGGGATTTAGGTTGATTTTGGTATACTTCAGGTTCATTAACTTCTTCTTCTAGCAAGTTTGCCTCCCCATTTACATAGTCTACATGGGAAGCTGGTATTTCATTTCCAAAGCTGGGGGGTGGATAGGCTACACTTTGTCATACTCAGCTCTATATCTTTCAAGTTTTTTAATTTTCTTATTTTTCATCAATAAAATATCACTTTCAGTACCTTTAAGCATATCATTGTATTCCTGTATCTTACTTTCAAATAATAAATCATTGTGCATACTTTCATTTAGTGTATTAATAACAATGTTAAGTTCACAAGTGGAAAATGCAAATTATGTGTTAAAAAGAGCTAGTATTTTTAACCCACCCACTGTTCTTCCTTTAGTTTTATTTGAGAAATTATGTGATTTTTGAGATCAGAAATTACCTGAATACTAAAACTAAAGACCATACTTACAGCTTGAGTGTGTCTGAAAATGAATTGTTAACATTGTTTTGTCAAGATAAGAACATATGGGTTATGAAACCTGACAAGGGGGGGTAATGTATATTCAAGACTATTTTAACAAAATGTTTCTTCACATTACTGATGATGATATGTATGAAGAAACTACACAAAATTATATTCATGTGGCATACAGGAAAATAGATTTTTTTCTTGCAGGACATGTTTGATCAAGGACAAATAGATGGGGAAACACTGAGTTTCCTTAAAGTGAAATATCCCATAGTGCCAACCGTTTTTGGCATTCCAAAGCTTCATAAAGATTTGAGGGATCCTCCTATGAGACCAGTTGTTTAATGCTAGTACTTCTAAGGTACATGCCATGGCAAAATACATGGATTTGAAGCTTAAAAACTGTTTAGCAAGATACCACATCCTCTGTAAGGACTCTTGGGATTTTTTGACAAAACTTAGGGGGGTTAATTATTCAAAAGCATTATGTTTTGTAACATTAGATGTTGTTAGTTTATTTGACATTATTCCCCACCAACAGAGTCTTGAATGGTTTAGGGAATTTCTAGTGGATTTGAGAACGTATTATTCTCTTGATGAAATTGAAGTTTTAGTCACATTGATGGAAATAGTTTTAGACTACAACTTTGTTTATATTGAAGGACAGTATTTAAGCAGAAAAGGGGTGTAGCAATGGGGGCAGCTTGCACCCCCCTGTATGCTAATATAATCATGGTGCAGTGGGAAAAACAGTACATACTGAGTAACCTGAAAATACAGGCATTAAAAATCGATGACAGATATTTTGGATGATATTTTTTTAGCAGGGGAAATGAATGAAGAAGAAGCATCTGATTTTGTAAACCATTTGAATTCCACTACCTCGTTTTTGAAATTTACTTATTCCTACAGCACTAAAAGCATTAGCTAGCTAGATGTGCTTATAGCCAAAGATCATGTTAAGGAGAGGCTTACTACTAACATTTATAGGAAACCCCACTATTCAAATTCCCTCTTGCATTAGACAAGTTGCCACCCTTGGCATGTTAAGAAAGGGATGGTAAAGAGACAATTTATTCATCTGGCTAAAATGATTTCTGATGACAATATGTTTGAGCAAGAAAGTAACAAACTTCTTGACATGTTCCAGGCAAGAGGGTATCCATTGCAACTGATTGTTAGTATTCGTAGTGAGGTTAGTACTAAAAGGTTAGAAGGTGCCATCCTACCTCTTTTTAGGGGTTCCACTACTCAGATTATGGAGGATGTTAATGACAGATACACCACAGGTAATAATACTAAAATTTTATGACAAGGCATTTGTCACAACTTACACTGTAGACAGTGATGCAATTGGTAACATACTATGTAAGAACTGGAAAATATTTTCTTGTTATGGGAAAGATTTTGAGAAGTTTGGTGAAAGACCATGTATAGTATATAGGACAGGGAAGAACTTGAAAAAAACTGTTGGAAGGCAGTGAAAAACTGGCTTCAAATTCAGCCAAAAGGTGGGGAACCTACAAGTGTGAACTCTGCAACCAATGCAGATTTATTTTTGAGGGTAACACACTAGTGGTAGGGACCCACAAGTTGGTTACTTCATTCCACTGCACTTGTAATTGAATGAGTTTAATATATGTGGCAAAGTGTGTTCAATGTTTGTGTTTCTATGTGGGAAAAAAACAACAGAAATTTAAAGAGTGTATTTACAAACACAATCTTGTTATAAGGAATAATAATGTTAAAAACTATTTGTACAAGCATGTGGAAACACACCCTGATCATTCTTTTTTATTTTTTGGATTGGATTTTGTTCCACAGAATATGAGGGGAGGGCCATGGGAAGATCTTATCAAATATAGAGAAATGATGTGGCAACTAACGTTGAATGCTTGGGTGCCCCCTGGCCTTAATGAATGTATTTCAATCAGTAGTGTACTGTGTTTAAAATCATGCAAAGTGTAAACCCTACACCTTATGTTCTAACAACTGCCTCCTTTTGTATTTGATAACATGGGGTTAACAAATTTGCTTCTGTTGTTAATTGATGTGGTGGTCATGTAATTTTTTATTATTTAAAACATTTTGTGGAGTTTGTTGAATTTTTAGACTCTGATGAGGTCTTGGTTATAGACTGACGAAAGCACTTAATCTTGTTGGCTCAATACTAATAAATTTTTAAACTTTTTGCTGGCTCGCTGGTGTCTTCAGTACCTTCAGTTTTTGGATTGATGATAGCAATTCATTCAGACAACATGTCAGTAGTCTGATATATCAACAAACGGCGGGGGGGGGGGGGCAGTCTTATACTTTATGTAGAGAGGCCATGGGAGTGTGGGAATGGGTGATCTCTTCAAGCAGCTTTCTTATTGCAATGCACATTCCCAGAAAAAAACAATATTCTAAGGGACAAGCTGAGCAGATCTATACTGACTCTGCACGGGTGGTCCCTAAATCAGTCAGTAGAGAATCAAATCTTCCGGCAATGGGTCCATTCCTACTGTGACCTCTTTGCAGCTCCCCTGAATGCCAAATGCAGCAGGTACTTTGTTTTGATCTCCACTAAAGGGGATTCACGAGGGACACTCTGATTCATGATTGGCCTTTGGATGTCCTGTACACCTATCCTTTGATTCTGTTAATTCCAAAGGTTCTTCAGAAAGCCAGCAGGTTAAAGAGAACTCTAATCCTCATTGCCCCTTTCTGGCCTTGTCAGTTATGGTTTCCCATCCTTTGGTCTCATGCCAAATGTCCACCATGGATATTGAATCCCAGACATGATCTGATTTCCCATCTATCAGAACTCCACACCCCCCCCCCCCAACATCAAGTCCCTAAGACTAACTGCTTGGTTCCTCCATTTCCAATGATTTTAAGAAAGTCCAGGCTGGCCTGTTCAGTATGGGAGATTATTCTTGCTTTTCAGAAACCCTCTACCAAAAAAGTGTCCAATAGCAAATGGAAGAGATATTCGGTTTGGACACTGAAACTGGATATTGATCTCTTTACAGCTCCCATCTCAGCTAATCTTCTTTTTCTTAGTTCTCTTTTTCAAGAGGGAAACAGTTTTTCTACAGTTAAGTTATAATTGGCAGCCATTGCTAATTTTCATTCCACAAATAATTCAGATGGATTGATTCACATTTTGGCATCCAGACTATGTAAAGCCTTTATGAAGGGATTTTTTTCTATTCGGACTCCCAATTAAAGATCCTTCCCCTCCTTGGGATCTGACATTGGTTCTGCAAGGTCTTACTCAAAAACCTGTGACATAAAATGTCTATCCTGGAAGGCTATTTTTGTTGTGGCCATTACTCTGACCAAGAGTGCATCAGAATTACACTCCTTACCATTAAAACCACCATATATTATCTTTCTCAAAGAAATAGTTTCTCTCGGGACAAACCCTTCCTTTTTGCCTAAAGTGGCCATGGAAGCAAACATAAATTAGTCCATTCATCTTCCCGTCTTTTTCCCTACCCACTCCAGTAAGGGCAAATATATTCTCCACTCACTCGATATTCATAGACCTTTGCGTTTCTATCTGCACAAGGCAAAGGAGCATAAAGTCTGAACAATTATTTGTGTCTTTTTCACCTAATAGTTTAGGCCAAGGAATTTCAAAAGTAACCTTGGCTAAATACACAACCTTAACAAAACTAAGCTGATGGTTTTTGGTTTCAATAAAACCATAAATACTAACTTGCATCTCCATCTTCTCTTCTAATGGTATAAAAGTAGAACTAGTTAGTCAAACTAAATAACTTGATGTAACAATTGATGATAGTCTAAAATTCGATAAACATATATCACTGACTATTACAAAAGTTTACTGTAAACTTGGCTCGCTGTACAGGGTTAAACCTTTTTTAACAAAGTACACCAGACTTGCTACTCCTAGATCCCACCTATTACCCCCCTCCTGTACTGCTCCTAAATCTTTACCAACTTGCACAAAACTGACTTAAGTAACCTAAATATTTGCTATAATAAAATAGCTAAATTTGCTATTGACTTACCCTTTAAGTCACATCGTTATACCCTTCATCAGCTCAAATGGATTGAACTGCCTAGCCCTGTTATCTTTAAATCAACTTTCCACTGTTCATAATATAATCTACAAACCCAACAACTGTCCTGCTCTCATTGATTTAGTTTAACATAACTCTAGTACTAGACAGCTTAGATCATCTGATAAATTAATTCTTAAGGTAACCAAATCTAATAACCTATTTGGAGATTCCCTGTTTTCAAACAAAATAGCTAAAACCTGGAGCTCTCTTCCCCAACACATTCTAAAAAAACAGACATTCATAAGTTCAAACTACTACTAAAAGAATACTTTTCTAAACACTGGCTATGCTCTTGTACAGTCCCAGGTTAATTATTATTAATATATGTTTCTATTTACCCTACATATTATGATTTTCTGTCTCTCCTTATATTTCCTGTTCTTAGTAATTGTTTCTTCTTTGTACTTTTATTTATATAAAACACTAATTTCATTCTAGTTTCTTGTATTTCTTGAAAATTTTTTATGTTTTCTCTCTCTCTCTCTCTATATATATATATATATATATGTATATGTACATACACACATATGTATTATGTTATTTTATTTTTGCATTTCAGTAAAATATTAATCTAATTCAGTAATTTATTGTATTTACTCTATTGTAACTTTTCCCAGTGTTTCTTTCTGTGTGCATATTTTGTTTGGAGATGTTTTTTTCTCCCGGGTCTCTGCTGAAAATGGGCTTTTTGGCCCAGTCAGACATTACCCAGTTAAAATGAATAAATAAATAAAAGAAATAAATGAATTACAAACTGTATATCTGCAATTTACTCCTTGAAAGGTTTGGAGTTGCCACGTTTGCCAAGAGCTCATTCTGCCGGGTCAATGTCTGCTACTTCTGCATTCTCCTCGAGGACGTCAATTGATGAAACCTGTGCTGCATCAACCTGGTCAAAATCACTCACTTTTGTCTTGCATTATAAGTTGGTTATAGTTTCCAGAAACACAGCATCCTTTGTTCTGCTGTGCTCAGGCATATCCTAAAATAAAGGCCGCCCAGGAATTCACTAGCTGGGGACGCTGACCCTGTTGTGGAGAATAATGAAATGGACAACATCAGATTTAGGAGTTATGTACTTACCATAACTTGGAATCTGTGTTGTCCAGTTTCATTATTCCTCACATCCCTGCCCAGTCTTTCCCCTTTCAGAAAAGTCCAGAGGTGCTTGGAGGGTCTAGAGCTCCATAACCTTTATAGTCTGAACTTCAGATTAGTGTAAAATTTTAAAGTGGTACTACACTATTCAGGTAGTTTGTACCTTTACTCAATGAAAACAAGGAGTCAGTTCAGCTGTTACGACATTCATTTACTCTGCATATGAAGTATACATCTAGTTTAACAATGAAAGATATACACAAATAACAAAGCCGTACTTCAGCTTACAGCATCTGATCTGTAAGGATAAAAAAATCAAAAGTCTCTGATACAAAAGAAAAAGTCCCAATCTTTATAGTGTCTTTTCTGCCTGTATCAGCAGTTTAGAGAATTTGCCAGAATAATAAGTATTTCTTTTGAAGCTGGTCTGCTGACAGTTTGTTTTCCATATTTCAAACATTCTGTGCCTGAAGGATAACTCCTCGGCCTTGCTCTTATCTTGCACGTCCTGTTGATGAGACACAGCTGCATACAAGAGTTCATCTTGACCTGCTTGTAGATAATAAGTTTCACAAACTGCATAGTTTATAAAAGATAAAATATTTTACTTCTGACTCTAATAACAATGAATGCCAAGCTATATGTTTTTACCAAGTGCACTCTACAAACTGAAATGCAGAATATTTATTTTACATTTTCAGAATAAAATCCACTGAAATCCATTTTTAACCTGTTTGTTACGCTCACAATTATGGTGAGATCAATCTGTATACAAATGTTTTTTGTATAGTGTTTATTTTTTCCTTTCCTGCTTTTGGGTAGGTACCCTCGATTTGAAGAGTTAGGGCTGGTGCAGGGCATTGTGGGAGTGAGAGGAACTTGATACTTAAAGCAACAGTATTTTGAAAGGCCGGACCAGATCCAATATCAGATACTAAGACCCTGTCATGAGGAAGAAATTGGACAACACAGATACCAAGTTAGGTTAAGTACATAACTCCTAATTTTTCAAATCTGCAGCAGGTCCATCAGAGGAGGATCAGTGGGTGTCCTTTCAAATGAGATGTTAAAATGAAGTCCAAGATGCCCGAACTGGTGCTATTTCAGATGAAGGTAAGTGATCCAAAATGTAAAAGAGTTGGTGAGTTCCCCCCACCCCAATGCTTTGGCTGAATTTCTCCCTTGTCAGTATAAATAGTAGCTCAGGTCTCCCCTGAAAAGAGGCTGGTCCTAATGAGACTAATTTGGTCAACAAAGTATCCTATGTTGAAGGCTGCTGTTGATGTTACCAATGGTGTGTCCATAATGTATTGGGATAATAACACTTTACATCTGTTCTGTGAAAACATATTTGGTTTAGCATTGCAGATTACCATGATTTATGAAATGAGCAGTCATGTATGATTTTGTGCTCTTTAAATAATTTTATAGCATACATTGATTAAGTGAGGCACGTGGCCAGAAGATGAGTATCCTGGCAACACTGGTTCCCTTTATGGATCTACAGTGGCATATTAGAGAGTACTACATTAAAAATAGTATGGTATATTTTGGAATTTTGGAATATTTTGAATGTACTACACATTTCTGAGTGGCATGTATGTCTAAAAATATTTTTTTTTCAAGTATCCTTGTCTTGAAATGTACTGCACCTGTGTGCATGATACCCATGCATTTTTTCTCTTTTTCTATGTAAAACAAAAAGTGAGAAGGTCGCATAGAAAAAACAATCAGTAAAAACTAAATGAAAACTCCAACCAAGCTAGAACATCTACTGAGTGATCTCTCAAACCTCTTGTATCATAGGCACATGGGATATATGCAAATTACCCTTATGAACATCAGGTGTTTCAGCTATATAGTGATTTTGAATGCCTATGACTTTTTTTAAGTCATTTTAATGGACAATTTTAGGCCAATAAAACCAAACCCCTCTAGCCGTGGATATGCATATTTCGGCCTTGTCATGACCTTATCAGCACAGTACAAGCAGAGTGTTTGACTAAGCATAAGAAACACAGGGCTGTTATACCCAGCTGATGTCCATTACTATTAGGGTGAATGCAAAATATCCCAAATAACAAACTAAAACAAAGCGTGAGAAGGTCACACAGAAAAAACAATCAGTAAAAACTAAATGAAAACTCCAGCCCTTGTTTTCATTTAGTTTTTACCGATTAGTTTTTTCTGTGTGACCTTCTCACTCTTTGTTTTAGTTTGTTAGTTGGGATATTTTGCAGTCATCCTAATGGTAATAGACATCAGCTGAGTATAACAGCTCTGTGTTTCTTATGCTTAGTCAAACACTCTGCTTGTGCTGTGCTGATAAGGTTATAAGGCCGAAATATGCATATCTGCGGCTAGTGGGGTTCGGCTTTATTGGCACGAAATTGTCCATTAAAGCAACTTAAAAAAAGTCGTGGGCATTCAGAATCGACATATAGCTGAAACACCTGATGTTCATAAAGGTCATATGCATATATCTGATGTTCCTCTGATACAAGAGGTTTGAGAGGTCACTCAGTGGAAGCTCTAGCTTGGCTGGAGTTTTCATTTAGTTTTTACTGATAAGTAACAATAAAATGTTTGTAATCTGGCACTATTGTTTCCTCAAAAGCATTACTGTGGTAAAACATCATCTTACTTTTTTTCTGAGTAACAAGTAGCACTTTTGGAGATTAATCAAAGGATAGCAGAGTGCCCATGAAGGATTGTGTTTGTGAGTTCACAAAAATGCAAATATATTGTGAACTTGAACCACTACTACCTCAAGTCATTAACTGATCAGAAAAAGAAAAAGAATTTCCTTTTCCATCTTGTTAAATATAACAAAAAAAAAAAAAACTTCTGACTTACAGACGTAATTTTTCTGTATAGTGGTACTGTTAGGGGAAGGGTGTTTAGTACCCTAATGTGTAGGGTTATTCCACACAAGTAAAGTGGTACAGAAACCTCCCTTCCCACCTTCACTCTTGTGTTAAGTACTAACCTATCCCCTATCCATCGCTCTAATACCAACCCTTCACATTAGAGTACTAAAGGCCCTTTCTCTAACAGTACCACTAAACAAGACAAAATAAAACAACTCACGCAAGCGCGCACGTGCATGCACACACACACACACACACACACACACACACACACACACACACACACACACACACACACACACACACACACACACACACATACACACACTTCCTTTTATCTGTCCCTTTACCTAGTCTGCATGTCTGAAGATGGTGGCAGATGTCTGCATACAGATGAAAATTGAGGCAGTCATTCGTTTTATTTATTTATTTGGATTGTAGGTATTTTGTCTTTACTTTGGATTCTATTTCTTTGTGTTGGTCTGTTGGTGGAATGCTGCCATTGGTTGGACTGTGTTGCCTGCTGGGAGGTAGAAGCGCTTCTTTTCTTGGAGCTGAAATGAGGTGGAGTGCTGTTTGTGCTCTGCAGTCCTTTTTTTCTGTCTTTTATGGTTGAAACGTTAAGGATGCCTTCTGCATTTTTTAAACATCTGTGGCTATCATTTTTAGATGCATTGCTACTTTGAATGTGTGTCTCTGCTGCATTTGAGGGACCTTCTCAGCAGCATTTTGGAAATGACAGTTCTGGCTGGAGAAACTTGTTTCATTTTAATGTTTGGCTTTAATGATCGGCTGTATTGTGTACAAGTTTGAACCAGGTGTTTTTGACTCAGTTTGGCAAGATGCCTTGTTCTATGTGTCATGTTTCTTTGAATGTGAATATTTTTGAAAATACATTTTTTCCTTGGAGATTTGGTTCATATTGGACTTGGTATTAATTTATTTCATTTATTCATTTGTTTCTAGAGTCCATAAGCCAGATTCATTAATGCCTGCACTAAGTGCACAAAATCTGTATTCAAGAACATCCCTACCGCATGTTTTGTCCATTCTATTCATTCAGAAAGATTACATGAAGTGTACATGTTGTCTATGCTTTGTGGCAACCTTTATGAATCCCCCTTTATATTTAAGTGGGCAAGAAAATCAGTAGGAAAGCTCAAATTAGTAAGAAGAAGGTGCGAGTTATGTTTGTGTTGTCTGTTTACTCAGAACAGTGTACATTTAATGTAGCCATTAGTGAATCCCAGGGCATATGTTGTAAATAACACTTAATTTTTTTAATAATGTTTCTTTGTGTTAGTATACTGAATGTATTATGCTTTACTGTAGATTTTGTTATTAGTGCTTATGATCTAAGCACTTCAAAAATTTGATGTTGAAGTAGCCCTTAATGTAACCCTAACCTGCAAGCACTCACATACTCTCAGACATGCACTTGCACATTTTAAACATATCTATCCCCTTCTGCAAAGAACTTAGGAATCAAAAGTCAATGCAAAAATCAGGAATGCAAAGACATGGTAGAGTAATAACTGCTCTTTTTTGGCTGGAAGATGCATACTACTGTAATGAATAAGATAGTTACTTCCTGCATTTTTATAACTAATGCACACATCTAGTTACTTTTCTTTTTATAAGTAAGTACATCGAGGTAAACAGTGTACTCCATATGATGATTACTAGTGAATTCTAAAAAAAATTAATATCCATATTGATTTTTATAAAAAATGTTTAATTCACTTTCAGTGCCCATCCAAAGTATAAAAAGGTTGTCAAAAAATCTCCAGTCCTGTATGAATCATTTCACTGGAAAACAAGCTTTTGAAAAAGGCTACATCCCACTGTGCTCTCTTATACTTAAAAAGTGATTATTCCATATCCTTAAAAATGTCCTCTTTGTTTAACATGATTTGAACCACAGTTGTCACCCTTGTCAGGTATGTGTCAAACGGAGGAAACATCTGTTAATGCTGTTTTTTTAATATATTTATTTAAATAAACAACGCTCTATCCTATCTAGAATCAAAATTGTTAACATTTGCTGTTTCATAAATGTCAGCAGCAACAAACATTGTTGCTCATAGTAATGCTTGAAGAATTTACAATAAAGCCAGAACCGTTCTTTTGATGTCAGACAGTAAAAATGTCATTGAACCGGTCTACTTCTAAATTTTGAAGTTTCACAACTTCGAATTACTTATGGTCGACACCATAAGATCGAAGTTTTGAAACTTCAAACCATTTAAATGGAGATCACGTACAGCACGGAATGGTATATTTACTGTTTTCCTCACTGTAGTGCGATCTCTGCATTGGTATATTTAATTAGCAGGGGACGTGGGGGGGGTGCAGGGGGGCTTGCCCCCCCCACCTGCAAAAACATAAAACAAAAAAGATTTTTTTGTTCTTATTTATTTTTTTATTTAAATTTTGAAGTTTCAAATCTTCAATCTTATTGTCTCGACCATAAGAAAGTCAACATTTTGAAACTTTGAAATTTAGAAGTAGACCCCAGTAGATATATCATAAGTAGAAATCTTGAGTAAGGTGTCATCCAGTTCCTTTATTGACAAGGTGCATTAGCCAATATACTGAAGAGTCCACAAACAGCAAAGGATAAATGTTGCCACCACTTCCTTTTGAATATCCAAACCACAAAGAAGTAAGGAATCAAAAGTCATCACAAGAAACAGGAACTCAAAAATGTGGTGAAATACCTTTCAATATAACAAAAAACAGAAAAACTGTGAAAGAGCTTTTATCTCAAAAGGATAAGAAACTTCATCAGACTGTTTTAAAATATTAATGTACCTATTTAAATACTTAATTAAACCATGTGATCAAATCACATGACTGATTTTCCTTCTGATTTTCTTTACATAATGCATACAATTGAATGCATTGATTAGACTTAATGACAGTAGACATAAAGGGTTGATTTGCAATTCATGCTCCAAGTACACTAAGAATTCTTCCCTACCTCCTCCCCTAATATTCAGGGGGCATTATCTAAAACAAAAAAATTAAAATCCTATTAAACCCTATATAGACTTTGGAAGTTTTCATAAAGCATTCCTAAGGTTGCTGAACGCAATAGCACAATGAAGTTCATATATTCGGTTTCAATGTTCTTACAGCTTTTTTCAGAGTAAAGTGAATCACACGCTGAACAAGCAGCAAAATAAACCACATAATTGGATTTGCAGTTAAAATAGCAGCCAAGAGAACAATGTATATGCATTGTATTTATACACAAAAAAATTTTTTCTCTTTTACTGCCTTTGCTGTTAACATGAACAGTATCATGTTCTAAAAAAATCTTTAAATTTATTGCCCTCTTTCTTACAAACCTAGGCATTTCTGCACATATTTTGAAACTTCAGTATTGGCTTTAAGTATTGTCCAGTTATCCGTAATAACTGTTTCAGTGGCCCCACTGTCATTACTAAGGTTCACACACACAGCTGTTATCCACTTAATTTTAACCTCTGTCCTTTCAGTACTCACTGGGGCAAGAAAATTGCCTTCTATAATGTGCTTATAGCATACATTCTTACAACAAACCTGCCCATTAATATGGGGCAAACTTTGTCATGATTCTGTTTTTCGGTTGTCAAACATAGACTTAATAACCCCTCTTTTTTGTGGGGGGATGCATACTACTGTAATGAAGATGAAAATATAATAAGTTTGAAGTTGAAATAGTCCTTAATGTAACCCTAACCCACAAACACTTACAATTCAGACATATCTATTGCCTTCCCTTGCTGTTACTTTAATCCACAAGCACTCACATAACGCACCCAGGCATACATCTGCATATACACACACTCTTATCTGAATGCAGAAACTTTCAGTATTACTCCCCAATTCCACTTACCTTGCATTTGATATTCAATACTAGATGCTGCTCTGGATCATTCAATAACTTGATCAATCATATCCTCAAAAATATTTATCAACAAAACATACATTCAGTGAAATATATTGTGTGTATATGTGTGCACATGCTTGTATGCGTGTGTGTATCTGTGTGTGTGTATGTATACATACACACACACACACACACACACACACACACACACACACACACGTCCATCTGTATATACTCACACAAACACACACTTATGTGCATCTGTATATACTCACACACACACACACACACACACACACACACACACACACACACACACACACACACACACACACACACACACACACACACACACACATATACGTGTTATATGTAGTATGTTTAATGCACACTGGAGACAGAGCTTAGTGCACTTTATTTACAATGGCTGAAAAATGAAAATAAGGCTTAATTCGTCTGGAGGAAGAAGTCCAAATAGTCCTTCAATTAGATCCTTTGGTATCAGCCTGTTGTTCCACTCTCTCTTCCAGTATAGTTTCCAGCTGACATCTTCCAGGAGTAAATGATGCCTTTGTACTGAGAAGCCAATTTCTCTACTAGTACATCTACTGTCCGACATCCACTCTTGGCGAAACAGTCCCTCTACAGTGAGAGGTAAATGTTCTGGTTTGAAACTCCTTGTCCTCCACTGGGAGGCCAATGACTCTGCTGTGCTGGACTGAAGCTGTTCTGTTTAGTAGTTTTTTTGTGCCCCACTTGGTATGTTGGTTGCTGCTTGCTTTACCGTTGTATGTATTGTGTACATGGCCCCAATGAACAGTGTTTTCATACCAGTACAGCATTTACATGATGAAATTGCATCTATACATCAAAAATAACATTTGCATGGCCATTTAACATTCATTATCCTACAATGACAAAAAAAGCATATTTACAAAGAAAAATAACATTTTCATAGCCATTTCATTATTCAGTGTGCCACAGCATATGCACTTACATATGTACTTAGTTATAAATTGTGTGCGTGTGAATATAGTGAGTATATGTATAAATACATATACACACATGCAGATGTTTTTATTTTTGCATTTTGCACTGGCTCGTATCAGAATGGGACTGACTCATTGGAGAAGGATGACATTTTGTAACAGTCACCTGATTTGGAAACACAGCAAGGCATCAGCACTGATTACCTTGTTCACTGTGTCTGATATTAGTTATTTGGAGCTTTTAGTGTTCATATTTGCCTCTTATCTTTTATTGGTAAGGAATCCAAGAGGCATAACTAATAGCTTAAATTACAATTCTTGATTTTGTGTTAGCTGGGTGAGGGGAATATTTGCTTTTCCAAAGTGGATTTAATTTTGTATAATTTTTTTTTTTTTTTTTGTACTTTACTGTATTGTGGTGAACTTTGCATTTCATTGGCACAAAGGGTGTTGGGTCTTTTTCTTAAAAGACTGTGTCATTTGTCCCTGATGTCCTAAAGAGAATTATTTAGTGATACTTGGAACATTTATATCTTTTTTAAAATAGTACCTTTTTAAGTAATGAATGGATGCCAGCACTCACCGATTGGTTTGTGTTAGTGGGATCTGTGATGAAACCATGAAAATATAAATACTGGATCACTAATGAAACCATTATATCTAACACAATCTTAATAAAAGAAAATATAACCACAAAGAAGATGAAGCCATCATGTGCCTTCTGTATGGACACAGGACTTCACCCCTACAACTTCATTACATGGGTATACTGACTGCACAGTTGTACATCTGTGGAGAAAGGGGAACACCATAGGAACAAAAAAAGTTTCTACTACCCATTTTCAGCTTTCTACTACTAAAAAAACAGATTGTTAAACAATACCTGCAGTTTACAAATTGGAAAATAAAAACAAACTTCCAGCTACCTCGACAGCCACTCCCCAAAAACCCACCAGAAACAAATTGATACAAGCATTAGAAAACTGAAATATAAGAATAAAGTACAAAAAACCAGCAGCACTTATTATTAAATCTTCGTAGTATTAGCTGTCCAGTATTACTGGACTCAACAATAGGACCAAATAAAACAGTCTTTTGTGATAGTGTTTTTAATGTCCATATGACAAAATTGTGGGCCGTTTGTATCCTCCCCCACTCCATTAAGTGTTTCAGTCATTACAGTAATTATTTTACACTGTGTCCTGGCCCAAAATATATTTTTAACAAACTATTAGCTGCACAATATTATCTTTCATGATAAAAAAACAGATGCTTCAGAAAACTGTTCTTATACAACCCAAAGAACATGAGATTGCCTTACAGTTAGCTGCAGTTTTTGACATGATTGTGTTCTGCTAATTTTGTACTGGGGGTGGGGTCCATGCAGTGTTATAATTAAAAATGTAAAAGTTAAAATGTCATACACTCCCTTTATTGTCATTATTTTTTGCATCTGTCCCCAGCTGACTATCAAGCCTCCCCCCATGCAGCCCCTCTGCCTCATTTTTTTCCTGCAAGGGCAAGACCTCTGTAGTTCATTCACTCCTATATGGGCAAGTCTTCTGTGTGGACATCCAGGTTTGTGCTTTATGGCTTTGTTTCACCATACATGCTTATAGATGTGCAAGGCTGGGCATGCAGTAGACCGCTGATAGTGGTGTTACCTGTCTCTGTGAGTGACATAACCTTGAATGTCTTGTGATAAGTGACGATGAATGTTCTGCAGTGGGGAATCTAACAGTGCACCTCAGGTGTGCACTCCCACACCACCCCCCCCGACATACACACACACACACACACACACACCTTGCTAACTTGTTTCTCAGGCTTTATATCTCTGTAACATGGAACTCTCCTGCTTACTCTAATGTTGATTCAGTGATGCAACTAAGAATGTGAGGGTTTTTAAATTGTCTTGTAGTACTTGTTAAGAAATACTGAAAGCTCAAGAAAAATGCAGTAAGACATTTTGTTTAGAAAGAGTCATTTAGAACAGATAGGGCAGAAAGTAAGTTTACAACTGCCAAGCCTTTGTAGGACTGAATGCAGTACATTTTATTTAATTGAAACCCAGGGTTCAACAAATATAGCTGCAGTTCTTAAGACACAATAATGTATACATGTCTTGTGTTATGGAAGGTGACTGTTAAAACTTGTACAACTTTTAGAAAGTCAGCAACTGATGATGTTCATTGTTATGAGTGCTGCTTCAATAGCCTTAGCTACAGTGGATATAAAAGTGTAAGTGTACACACCTCTGTTAAAATGTCAGGTTTTTGTTATATAAAAAAAATGAGACCACAATAAATTATTTCAAAGCTTTTCCCATCTTTAATGTGACCTATAACCTGTACAATTCAATTGAAAAACAGTCAAATCTGTTAGGGGAAAAAAATATAAAATATCAAAAATATACAATACGCTGGTTGCATAAGTGTGCACACCCTTAAACTAATACTTTGTTGCGTGTGCACACCCTTAAACTAATACTTTGTTGAAGCACCTTTTGATTTAATTACAACATTCACTTTTCTTGGGTAGGAGTCTATCAGCGTGGCACATCTTGACTTGACAATATTTGCCCACTCTTCCTTGCAAAAGCACTCCAAATCTGTCAGATTGCAAGGACATCTTTTGTGCACAGCCCTCATCAGATCACCCCACAGATTTTTTATTGGATTTAGGTCTGGGCTGTGGCTGAGCCATTCCAAAACTTTAATTTTTATCTGGTGAAGCCATTCTTTTGTTGATTTGGATGCATGCTTGGGGTCATTGTCATGTTGAAAGGTGAAATTCCACTTCATCTTCAGCTTTCTAGCAGACACCTGAAGGTTTTGGCCCAAAAGTGAGTGGTATTTGGAACTGTTATAATTCCCTCCACCTTGACTAAAGTCCTAGTTCCAGCTGAAGAAAAGCTACCCCAAAGCATGATACTGCCACCACCATGCTTCTCCGTGGGGATGGTGTTCTTTTGGTGATACAAAGTGTTGTTTTTGCGCCAAATGTACCTTTTGGATTTGTGGCCTAAAAGTTCAACCTTGGTCTCATCAGACCACAACACATTTTCCCACATGCTTTTGGGAGACTTGATGTATCGTTTTGCAAATTTTAGCCAGGCCTGGATGTTTTTCTTTGTAAGAAAAGGCTTCGGTCTTGCAATCCTACCCCATAGTCCAGACATATGGAGAATATGGGAGATTGTTGTCACATGTAGTACACAATCAGTACTTTGCCAGAAATTCCTGCAGCTCTTTCAGTGGTGCTGTAGTTCTCTTGACAGCCTCCCTGACCAGTTTTTGTCATGTCTTTTCATTAATTTTAGAGGGACGTCCAGTTCTTTGCAACGTCACTGTTGTCCCATATTTTCTCCACTTTTTGATGACTGCCTTCACTGTGTTCCATGGTATATCCAATGCTGTAGAAATTTTTTTGTACCCTTCTCCTGACTGATACCTTTCAACAATGAGATCCCTTTGATGCTTTGTATGCTGTCTGCGAACTATGGCTTTTGCTGCAGCAGGCAACTGAGTAAATGTTAGGAAAATCCTACTAGGACAGCTGAACTTTATTTGGGGTTAATCAGAGTCTCTTTAATTAGTGGCAGGTGTGTACCCAAGAAGGCTGAATGCTGTAACTAAATCAAAAGGTGCTTCAGCAAAGTACCTGAAAGTTCAGGGGTGTGCACACAAAACAAAGTATTAGTTTAAATTAGCTGCATATCTGCAAATTGTAGCTGGAGTACTTGCCTACCCTGTTTCCATTTTAATAAATAGAACCATAACTGAAGGCATTATCCCATCTCTCTGGAAAGTCTCTCATATCATCCCTTTACATAAGGGGGTAATTCAAACGAGCTCTCAAACTTCCGTCCCATAGCCCTACTTTCTCCTTCAGTAAAAACCATGGTAAGATGCATTCATCGGCAATTACTTGATCATCTTCTCCAAAATAACCTACTAGCTGACTGCTAACATGGTTTTAGACCATTTCATAGTACTACAACTGCACTCTTATCCTTCTCAGACTGTATTAATAAACATTGTAATAATAACTTCCTTTCCTCAGCTCTGTTCTTAGACCTCTCCAAAGCCTTTGGTATGGTTAATCATCAACTCATGTTAAACATTCTCAAATCTCTTTCCTTAGACACTCAGGCGGTCCAGTGGTTTAATTCCTACCTAGAAAATAGACAGCAAGCAGTTCTCTGGGACAATAACTTATCCGCTCAGCTACCCATCACCATTGGAGTCCCACAAGGCTCTATTTTGGGACCCCTCCTTTTTTCTGTTTTTATTAATGATCTGAAAACTTCCCTTCCACAAACCACCTGCATTCAATATGCAGATGACTCGACACTTATCTGTGCTGCGGTTTCTTCTGCTGAGCTGCAGTCTAGTTCCCAAAAAGTATTTACATCAGTTGAAAATTGGTTCCATCAATACTGTCTCCTTCTTAACCCCAAAAAAACTAAATTATCACTGTTCACTCCTACACAGAAGTCCTCTCCTATCAACTTCACAATTGTATCAATCAACGGCACAATAATATCACCTGATTCTACCACCAAACTTCTAGGTGTCACAATTGATCATAATCTTGATTTCGATTCACACATTAACTTAACCATTAAAACAGTAAATAGAAAACTTGGCTCTCTATATAGGCTCAAACCCTTCCTTACACCTTCAGCTAGGACTACTATAGCACAAACACAACTGATCTGTACCCTTCTCTATGCCTCTCCTATTTTTGCCAATCTTTCAAAATCCAATTTTAATAAACTGGCAACCTCTTACAATAACATTGCTAGATTTGCCATAGGAGCTCCATTTCATACCCACCATTGCATAAATCTTAAACAACTAGGTTGGCTAGAATTACAAAACCAGCTGTTTCTTCAACAACTTACAATCACCCACAAGATCTTATATCACCCCATGAATACTCCCATACTCTGTAACCTTATTAGCCCTTATAAAAACCTCACAACCCTTCGCTCAGCTAACAAGCTACTAGTTGCCTCCCTCAAATCTCACAATAGGTCTGGTGACTGCCTGTTTACTAACTCTGTTGGTTTTAATTGGAACAAGCTTCCAAGTGAACTTACATCACTGGTATCAACACCCCTTTTCAAGAAACAACTAAAAACCTTCCTTAATTCCCAATGGCTATGCCTATGTACTAATTCTGACTGACACTTTTTTGCCTCTTGCCTTACCAGTGTTATAGGAGTATAACTTTTACTTTTATACCTTTCTTCTCCTCTAGTTATACTTTTTCACTGATAAGGATAGCTTGTCTTAATAATAAAAAAAAAAAAAAAAAAAAAAAAAAGAATAATTTTTGTGATCTGTGATTATCCTTTTACTTGGGTACATATCAAATGAGTTAACAAATACTGTCCTTTGTGTATCTTAACTATGCGTGTCACTCTCACATATTGTAGCAAAATCTGATGTAAAGGGGTTCCCCAGATTTATTCAATTTGTTTGACTTATTTTTATATGTATAAGCTTTGCATATTTGCTAAATTGTATAACTTGGTAGTGGAGTTTTCCTCCCCGGGCCTCTACTGAAAATGGAAATGTATCAAGCTAGACTAGCCCGGTCAACAAATGTAAAATAAAAATAAATAAATTAAAGGTGTGCACACTTACGCAACCAGCGTGTTGTACGTTTTTCTATTTTTTGTAATTTTTTTTTGTTTGTTTTTCAGTTGAATTGTACAGGTTATAGGTCGCATTAAAGGTGGGAAAAGTTCTGAAATGCTTTATTGTGGTCCCATTTTTTTATATCACACAAACCTGGCATTTTAACAGGGGTGTGTACAATTTTTATATCCACTTTATATGGGTGATATCATGCATAGGATATAATGGTTGGCCAGCTTCCAAAGCTTCAGGGCACCTTCCACAAGTACAATCCATTAGCTTGAACTGAGCTGACTAAAAAGTCATGTTTGGGCACCAGGCTAGGCCATTTGGAGATTTCCTGCCAGTGAGAAGAGTGCTTCCCTGTGGGCTTTCAAGTACTGACAGTCTGCTAATGCTGTTCCATTGCTGGGCAGGTACGTTCTCTTCACAGAAACACCTTCCACGTTAAGTTGACTTTTTCTGAGAAGTACATTAAAACTAGGACAAAGTAATTTTGTTGACTGCCTCATGACTTTTAAATGAGATGTACTTTTTCACTTTTATGGTAAAAAAATAAACTAAACATTGTACTTATTTTCTGTGGAGAAATTGTTGATTTTACTTTTTGGGGGTCTGGGGAAAGTGTTTAAAGTGAAAAAATATACTTTGTGTAATTTGGTTTCTTCTGTTTATTAAGCCATTTCTCATTGTTTAAAAGTGTGTTTATAACTCTGTAGATAGTAATTTCAGGGTTGCTGGCACTGGTGTTGTGTTAAGTTACTGCAGCTGGACCGCTTTTCACAGATCTAACATTAGAGTAGATATACATAATTTTAATACTTTGCTGAGGAAAAGGAACTCATGCCTTTTTATTTTTAATTAGTATTGTACTCCTAATTATGTGTGCTGAAAATTGTGTAACACATTTGAAGAATTCAGAAAAATATACTAATTTATGTTTTACTGCAGAGGGTCTGTTTCTTATTACTGTCATAGCAGTACCACTTTTTTACACTATTAAACTGAAATCATTCTTGTACCATACAGAATCGGGACAGCCTGAAGTTCCACTGGATAGACAGTTTCTGACCAGTGAGTTAAACGTGGTAGAAGATTCTAGTGCAAGATCAGTGTAAGTGCACCTTTGCAAATGCATTTGCTATTTATCAAGAAAAAATTACTTGTTTGTCTTTAGATATTTAATGTGATTCTAATTGTGTGGATCTGTTCATGATGATACACTTTTCTTGACTCTGCTCTACTTTATCAGTATCTCCTGTGGTATTATATACTTCAGTGGCTCTTCATAATTTTCTGTACACGTCTGAAACCTAATAACAGAAGTGACAACACTTTACAAAATCTGTTGCTGGGTGCTGTTTATTTTTCTGCATCATGTTATGTACACACACAATACTGACAAGGGATGTTTAAATCCTAATTGCAGATTCACCTCATTTATCTTGTTCTCATTTCATTAAAGGCATCCCGAGTTTAAAGTGCTGTAGTGTTTTAGCTTTCTAGTAGGCTCTAGTATGCTATTCCAGGTAATTACCACTCTTTCTGAAAACCAGATAATTTTTCATGTGTTTACAGATCTGCATACTTTAATATTCAGATTTAAAGTTTTATTCTATTTGTATATATTTACTGGGGAAAGTACGACTGGGCATGGAACTCCTTTTCATTGGAGCTCCAGGGGGAAAAAATGTTCCAGAGTTAGAGTCATAAAAACAGAAGCAAAATAATGCAGGATACAGATTCATAAAAGAAATATATAAATCCAAGGCAGTCATTGATGGTAATGTGTGCATTTTGATCATATTTACCTTCTGAGCAAAAAAAAAAAAAAGGAACAAAGATGGGGAACAGAAGAATATAAAACCAGTTTGGGGAATCACGTTTATAAAGTGTATTTAAAGTGGATATAATTAATTCAAGCAGAATTAGAGTTAGTGAATATAGGAATTGTTCTAATTATGTAGAATTATTTATAAAAGATTTTTATGTACAATTTATTTACATAGGAGACTCTTTTGATTATTCCAGCAGGCATACCTATCACTGGGATAGATGATGAGGTCATAGATGAGAAAGTAAAGGGAGGGATATGTTGAGACTGTTCTGTGTATTATGAGAACAGGGCCATGAGTCTGTTCAGTGGATTTGCAGTCATGTTTTGAATGAGGAAAGGTTGTCTTTGAGCACTGGATTTACAGGAAGAGAGTTCCACATTATGGAGATTCTGTTGCCATATAAGGTTTCATCTGCTGGATTGATTTGCTTGCCATATAAGGTTTCATCTGCTGGATTGATTTGCTTGCCATATAAGGTTTCATCTGCTGGATTGATTTGCTTGCCATATAAGGTTTCATCTGCTGGATTGATTTGCTTGCCATATAAGATTTCATCTGCTGGATTGATTTGGTTGCCATATAAGGTTTCATCAGTTGAATTGATTTGGTTGCCATAAACGGTTTCATCTGCTGGACAGATTTGGTTGCCATATAAGGTTTCATCTGCTGGATTGATGTGGTTGCCATATAAGGTTTCATCTGCTGGATTGATTTAGTTGCCATACAAGATTTCATCTGCTGGATTGATTAGGTTGCCATATAAGGTTTCATCTGCTGGATTGATTTGGTTGCCATATAAGGTTTCATCTGCTGGATTGATTTAGTTGCCATATAAGGTTTCATCTGCTGGATTGATTTGGTTGCCATATAAGGTTTCATCTGCTGGATTGATTTGGTTGCCATATAAGGTTTCATCTGTTGGATTGATTTGGTTGCCATATAAGGTTTCATCTGCTGGACTGATTTGGTCACCATATAAGGATTCATCTGCTGGATTGATTTGGTTGCCATATAAGGTTTCATCTGCTGGATTGATTTGGTTGCCATATGAGGTTTCATCTGCTGGACTGATTTGGTCACCATATAAGGTTTCATCTGCTGGATTGATTTGGTTGCCATATAAGGTTTCATCTACTGGATTGATTTGGTTGCCATATAAGGTTTCATCTGTTGGATTGATTTGGTTGCCATATAAGGTTTCATCTGCTGGATTGATTTGGTCGCCATATAAGGTTTCATCTGCTGGATTGATTTGGTCACCATATACGGTTTCATCTGCTGGACTGATTTGGTTGCCATACAAGGTTTCATCTGCTGGACTGTTAGATTTGTGTGTGCTTAGTAAGGATTTGTATGTGGATCTCAGACTTTGTGTTAGTATGTATGAGAATATTTTTTTAGACTAGGACGCTTGTACAGTTTATAGAATAGATTATGTGCCATAAGTAGTTGAGTGTAGCCAAGTTGTTGAGGTATTTCCAGCCATTTGATTTTTTGGGGGGCTATGTACACCTAGAGGGAAGGTTAAATACAAATTTTGCAATTTTAATGCAGCACTGCTATAGTTTAGAAGTCTGGCTGGAGTTCAGGTTAGTGAGTATGGGTGAGGCGTCCACTAGTGTTGGAAGTAGGTAAGCATCAGCTGCAGTTCTTCTGCTGTCTTCAGTGATAATTTTATTTATTTATACGGTGTAGAGTCCTATGTTACTGAAATGTTGTTTTTTATACTGCTGCTTGTATATGTAAGTCATATTTTAGGCTATCAGTTATAGTAACCCAGAATAGTTTGATTTGAGTAACTTGTTGAATGTGTGTGTTTATGGAAGTAATAGTGAGGTCTTAGTATCACTGTGCAATTTAGGAATGAAAAAGAGCAGCTTGGTCTTTTTTGGGATTTAGCAGGAGCAGGATTCAATCGAAGAAAATGATTCTTGAGTTTTTGTTTACAGTGAATTGAGATTTTTTTTCTGCACAGATGAGCATTCTAAGATTATGATGTACTTTTTTTTCACTACTTCTCAAACAATTAGAGGTATAATGATTTATATATGCATGGTACAATTTGATCCTGTTATCTAACTTTTGTATCGGACACTGAAATTAAACCCAGTTTTTCTAGTGCTTGATGAGACAGAAGCATGCATAAATGGATTTAATTTTGTTAATCGGACCACTTTTCCTAAGTATCTGCAATGGTACTGCATGTTTTTATTTTGGATTAATTGTATTTGTGCTAAGTGGTAGCATTTTGGAAGACATCCTCCTCTAAATAGCCAGAAGAATCCCCCCCACACATAAATAATAAAAGCAGTTAAAAGCCTTTTACCTTTGTACAACTTACACTTCACATGATAGTCGATGAACAGTCTAATCCCTTACCTTGGCAGGGTTTAGTTTCTCAAAGTGAATTAAGTGTTCACTCTTTTGGCACCTGCATTCAAAAAAGCAAATTTATTTATGTTTCTGTGTAGAGTTGTAAATGTTTTTGCCTCTCTGCCTGGCAATGCTCAATCTGTTTGTGCACATTTTTCCTATCTAGTAAGTATCCCCAGCACAGGGGCAAGAATGGGTCAAGAGGAGCCATCATTCAGGGAGCCATGAGGGGAGCTTGTGCCCTCACAAGCATGCTGGTAATGAGGGTTTATTTTTTGACAGGCACTGACCCCTCCCCTGATGGATGGATGAGTGACCCACTTCATTGCAGTGACCGCTGCTCTCTCTCTAAGGTGAGTGCAGTCACAGTGATGTTGAAGTGGATTGTTGCATGAAAGGCTGCCTCTGGTCCCTCACAGACTGCCCATCTCCTAAGGCGTTGTAATGTTAGATGGCGCTGGTCTGGACCCTCCCTGTCAGGCTAGACATGCTCAGTTTCTCCACACCACTTCCAGCGGATGTGCAAGCCACTAATCAAACTTGGATGATCTGGGCAGTAGCTAGGGTTTCAAATATCTGCACCAATGCAGCTGGCATGTACAGCTTGTTTTCAGTCATCCACCCAATGAGTACATGTAAACTGAATTATAAAATGTGATGATCTTTAATGGTGATTCTTTTGGCTACTTTAATATTTTGTAACAAAATTATCTTTTCGAAGCCTGATATCACACATGCAGAGGAAAGGAACCCATATATAGATCCTTGTGGCAGCCCAGCATTTATTTATCTAGTTTCTTTTCCAGGGTAGAGCTGTGATCTAAATGGACTGTTTTCAGGCCAGCTTCATAAGGACAAACATAGTACATATTATCAAATTTCAGGATAAACTAGTCAAAAACAGGCCATAAAAATGGATACTGAATTCCACAAGCAGTTCTTCAGTCAAGGGATGCCTTTAAAACTTAATAAATATTTACAATTGAAAATAATCCTATTATAATAGAAAAACAGGTATTCTGTATATATAATTTTTATAAATGGACATCTTAATGTAGTATCAAGGAAATATAGTTTTTCAGCCTTAAGGGTTATGCACACTTTCCTTAGGGAAGAAAAAAACAAAAAGGAAAAATAGGTGTACAGGAACAATATTGCCATACAGATTATTAAAATAGACTGTTGTCATAACTTCTAATGTAAGATTTGTGTCAGAGATCATGTTACATTCTTATTGAAAATAGGGTTCAAGCTGGTATTGCTTGTTTAAACCACTGTGGAGATATTTACTGTATTTGTTATAACTTTAATAGGTGGGAGGAAGCGTGTGCACCTCTACTGACCAGTGTATGCTCACTATAAAGCCCAGCAGCCCTAGGTCAGTAAGCTAGTGGACAGCGTCCAGTGACCAACTTGGATTACCTGGGATAGCTCTCTTGAGCAAAAGTTGGAAGTAAAATCCATCAGTCTGCCAAATATGAGCTAAGGATTGCTACACTCTGTATTGGTTCACTGAGAGTTTGCAGCTTGGAAATGGATGACATGATGGTAAGGAGGAGGCTCGACATCCTCTGTGTCCAGGAGACAAAATGGAAGGGATTGCAGCAAAGCCACTTGGCTTGGGATCCAGATTCCTACTATGTAGGAAAAGGTGAGACTAGAAATGGTGTGGGAGTTGTGGTGAGAGAGAGTGAGGAATGTTATCAGAATTAGTGACAGAGTAATGGCAATCAGCCTGCAGTGTTATGCTAGGGTAATATTTATAATTAATAATCTCTGCCTATGATGTGCATCAGAGTTGTGATAGCGAGAAAAAGGGTACATTCAGGCAGTAGTTACAGGACCTACTACATAAAGCAGGACAACAAGAGTCGGTCTTGATAATGGGGGACCTAAATGCACATATTGGGACACAGAACAGGGTATGAGGACTGCCTTTAGGTCCAGATGGGTGGAACAGAAGGAATAAAAGAGAGGCTATTCTTGACTTTTGTCTGGCAAGTGGCTTGATAGTGGCCAGCACATGGTCTTCCTCCTAGTAAGGAAAGGGCATTTGTGCAGAATCTGCTATTACAAAGTCATTCCCAGTGAAACCGTCAGACGAATGCATAAACCCATGGCTTGACATAATCAGCTGCAGACAATAGTCAGAGAAGGCTCTAAGGTAACAGAGATTAGGCTGGAAACCTGGAAGTTGATTGGCGAGAAAGCAAAATGGTTCAAGGAATTACTTGGGACTATAGCACCTCCGTAAGAAGAGGAATAGTTGGAGATAAAGAAGAATAGCAGTGTCTGAAAACAGCAAGTGTGAGGACTATAGAACTGATAATATGGGTGAGCCAGGTATGGAAGTAAGGTATATATACAGAAAGCTGGTAGGCAAAAGCAGAAGTCCAGGAAGACATCAAAAGAAAGGAGTGCAGGAAAAAGTGACAGCCTCTTTGATAGCCTGGTCCATATTTTTATAAGAGAAGTTGTAGTAACAAAGAACAAGGCTTCAGAGGTACTCTGCCAGCTTTTGGAGAGTGGCACAAAGAAACTGTACCAGGCTGCAAGGCAAAGAGATGATAATCTTCCAACAACCTTCATAAGGGATGACAGCAACAGCCTGCTCACCAGCCCACAGGACATCAAAGGCAGATGGAAGAATTACTTGCAGTGGCTCCTAAATAAAGAAACCTATAGAAGCTGTACTGCACCTGACACACTAGAAGAATTAAGAACACCACTAAGGAAAATTAAGTCGGGGAAGCTGCAGGCTTAGATGAGGTTATGGCAGATATGATCAGAATGTTGGATGAGTTAGGGGAGAAATGTCTCTGGATGACTGGAGAATAAGCATTTTAGTGCTAGAGTGCAAGAACAAATGGGACATTCACAACTTTGTGTAGTATAGAGATGTCACACACTTCCTGAAAGTTCTGGAGAGGGTGATTGATAAATAAATATGCAGAGTAGTAGAAAGTAAGATGGGACGTGAGCAGTTTAAATTCAGATCAGGATGTAGCACAATGCTTGCAGTGAGACAGATAGTTAAGAAGAAACTAGAGATGAGGAAAGGGTCTAGCTGGACATTCCTAGACTTGGCAAAAGCATATGACAGGCTCCCAAGAAAGCTGATTTGGACAATCCGTCACTAGTTCAACATTTCATAAACATTAGTAGAGTTAGTGTAGGAGATGTACAAGGGCTCAGTGACACAAGTGTGAACAGTTTTCAGACTTGCAGAGGGGTTCCCAATGGAAGGGCATCACTGTTCATCTCTGAGGCCACTGTTATTCATACTGGTGATGGGCTACATTAACAAACAGGTCAGAGGGGACAGATCAACAAAGCTGCTGTATGCAGATATAGCACTACAGGCAGATTCTTAACATGAACTTTGGCAAATGATAACTGATAGAGGAAGGGAACAGAAAATTGAAGGTGCACGGGATGAAACTGAGTATAGGTAAAACAGCTGCAATGGCATCAAATGGGGAAAATCAAAAGAAGCTGAAAACTGTGATAGAAGGGAAGATAATGGAACAGGTTAACAGCTTTATGTATCTGGAAGGGATAGTTGAGAAGGGAAGTCTTAATGAGGATATCAGTCTAGAGACAAGAGGGGCTGCAGTCAAGTGGCATATTGAGTCAGGGGCATAGTGTATAGCAGGAGAATGCCAATGAAGCTGAAATGTAGGGTGTATAAAGCAGTGGTGCGACCAGTATTACTGTGCGGTACAGATGCCTGGGCAGTAAAGGCAGAGCCATTGAGGAAGCTATAGGTGATGGAGTTGAAATGACTGAGACAGATTGTAGAATGCACACTGTGGGACAGATGAAGAAATGAGGATATCTGATCTGAAGCCCAGGTAGCGCCAGTTGTAGAGAAGGTCAAAGAAAACAGATTAAGGTGGGTTGAGTACAAATGAGCAGGGAAGCAGAAGACAATCTAATGAAAACGATTTGGGACAGACAGGAAAAAGGCAAGAGGAAATAAAGACATCCAACAGCGAGATAGATAGATTGTATGAAAAGACATATGACAGTCAGGCGTGACTGTTGAAGAAGATAGGAGAGTGGCACTGAACACAGAGAGAGCAAGAGAGAGACAGTGACAGTTAACGCAACACCCTAACACCATGTAGAAAAATTGGGCTGGTGATGGTGATGGCTAGGAATATATAATAGGAATATAAGTGAAAGGATAATAAAGATTAACAACTGAATTAAGTATATTCTAGAAACATTAATTGAGTTAGGCAGCAACTTGTGGGATACCAACTTTCGAACGCAAATTGAAGAACAGACAACCAACACATGGCACCAGACCAGAGTCCCCCTGCAGCCATTCCAGTGTCCTGTTACCTGGCTATTTTGCCCCATTTACCATAAACACTAATGTATGCATACTGCTTTACTTCCACAATGATTTGAATTTTATTTTTACATTTTACAGCACAACAATGCAGAAGCACTAAAAGACATCATCTGGTAAACAAAACAATACTGTCTCACAATGAAAATAGGCTTGACATTAAACTTTGCCCTTGAAACTCACATTCATTGAAGCAGCATTGAAATCCTCACCACATCCAAAGAAAATGCATCTGGCCAGTGGTGGATAAAGATTACCTTTGGGCTGTTTTCAAATCATTGGCCCCTTGCACACAAAACAAGATAACATACATGTGTTCTTTTCTTTATACACCTTCCTGACTTTATTAAATTATATTCTTTGTATAATACAACACACATGTTAGAGCGCATTTTAAATTTATTGTTTGAACATTTTACCAGTAATCTGTACTGTAGGCAGTGAAACAAAACGCATGAACCAATAATGACAAAACTGCCAAATTCAGAACTTTTCCATCATAAAAGTCTGCTTCCACACCCACACTATCTTGCACAGCGGTTCGCACTTATTTTCAATTTCATTTTTTTTGGGGGGGGGAGGGGGACAAAAGGTCAAAAGCCAGGGACACATTTTAAACATTGCTTGTATAATTTTGTAAAGTTGCTAGAATAAAATGTTGTGCTACCATCATGCATTTCACTGGCAGGTTTTGAACCCAGGACTCTATGCACTACATTCAGAACAACATACCACTATCCCACATCAGCAGCTGCCTGAAAAATAGGAAGACTGAAACTTAATAGCCATCATTTAGTGAATTCATTTCTCACTTCTCAACATAGCTCTTAACCTCAACACAAAAAACATGGACAAACAACAAAGCCAATAATGGGGGAAATGGAATACAAATTCAGTTCTCACTTCTCACTCACCATATCTCTGAACTGTTAGCTCATTTCTTATTATAGCTCTAAACTCTTAGCACAAAAAAAAAAAAAGTGTTCTTACTTCTCATCATAGCTCTCAAGTCTCAAGTGCAATGGGATGATTATGGCATATGGCCCCCAACCTCTGTTGCAGTCCAGCCTGGTACATCTCACTTGCTCTTTGACCATGCTTCCTCTTTGGACCTTGCCGCCTCCCAAAGTCATCCTCAGCCTCCACCAGGGATCATCACAGGAAATGCTGATGTCATCACCCTAACCCCAGGATAGACATGCCCATTCTTCTGTGCCACTCCGTCAGTTTCCCAAGCCTCTAATCAAATGCAGGTCACCTGAGGCATAGTCAGCATTTTATCCCTGTATGCTACCAGAGCAGGCAGTAATGATCCATTGTTGGCAACAGACCGTGGGGACTTACTACTCCCTGTACATTTAAAAGTTATAGTTAACAGAGAGAGCTGTAGATCCAGAAAACAAATTGTTATAAGGAGTTATGGAGAGGGGCTTGACAGAGGCATTCAGGAGGGAAAGGGGCAGATGGGGAAAGGAAAATAAGAATGTGGAGATAAATAGTAATTAAAATGTTAAGAGCACTTAAAAAGTGTGCTATGCAGGCTCATCATCTCCCTTCTCTCAAAATAATGTAATGTAATGCAATTGACTGGTCAACTAGGGCAAATTGCTTGGTTATGTTTGATTAAAATAATACTAAATATAAAAAGAGGTAGCTTTCAGCGTTATACATTTTTCTACCCCTGTGAACATGTTTTGTATGCTTGTTAAAGATAAAGATCAGAAGTAAATGCAGGCTAGTTTTGCAAGTGTTCAACAGATGATAAAACAAGTTACAAAGTCACAAAAATGACATATGGCATAGAGCCTGGGGCTGGCATTTCTGGGATATACATTATATAGTGATAATTAGAGAGCAGTCTCTAGAGGTGGTAGAGAAACAATTTGTGTGGAAGACAAAATTAATATACACCAAATTCCCTTTGCAATTTAGAGATAAATACATTCAGCTGTTAGTAAAACTTAAAACCTAAATATCTGCTCATTTTATGCATTTACAAAGCTGCTTGAGGCAGTTTCATTTCACTACCATAACTCAGTCAGAAATGGTGGTGGCTAGGGATAGTAGGCTCTTTTTACCCTGTACTAAAGGTACAGGGTTTGAGCCTGAATACCTCTAGCCACCAAGTGTATTATATGAGGGGCATTTTCACACACACACACACACACACACACACACACACACACACACACACACACACAATCTCTCTCACCTACCCTGAGTAGTGCTTGGCCTCTTCTGTTGCTGCCATTAATCCCGGTTCCATTTCAGGGCTCGCTCTGTATCCCCCAGCCTGCTACTGCCATTAATCCATTTGTCCCCGACGTTGTGCTGCCAAGCCTGCCATTAATCTCTCGCATTCCCGCCATATCCCCAGCCACTAGTCTCGCATAACCGCAACTGCCATATCCCCGGCCACTTTGTGCTGCCATTAGTCTCGCATTCCCGCCGATAACTTAACCGCCAGCCGGAAATGATGATGCGAGCTCCTTGAGCTCAATTCCAACTGGCTGGTAGCCTGATGGTGCTGATGTCATCGCGCACATGATGACGTCAGCTCCGACAGCGCGAAAATTTTAAAAAAAAAGAAAAATCGGAAATGAAGGGGTGCCACTTGGGAATCGTGGCACCCCTTCATTTGGACCCCAAAACTCTGTAAAATCTGAGTAATTCAGAACGGTTGGGAGGTATGCGTTGATCAGATCCGACCACAAGCTAATCACCCTAGACATCCACATCCCGCCCCCACCCCCAATTAGGGAAACCACCGTAAAAAACTTCTCCAAAGCCAACTTCACACTTCTTAAGACAGAAGTGGCAAACTTCATGATACCCATGCAGATGGACAATAGAGGTATGACTGCTGAATCCTACACAAATGCACTTTATAAGCACTTACACGAGTGCATGGATCATGATATCCCTAATAGAACCAAGATGCTATCCTCCAAAAAGGAAGCCAATTTGGTGGTCCTCTGCCATAAACAAACTCTACAACAGAAGAAAGAAACTGTTGCAAAAAAAGAGTAAAATCCCATGACGGGAGGAACTCTCTGGTCAACCTCAGTAAGAAGCTGAGATCCCTCATAAAATCCTCCAAAGCTAGTTATGAAAACAAAATTGCCACTGACTTTAAAGACAACCACAAAGCATTCTATAGCTATGTCAAGAATCTCAATGGCAACATTCAAATCTGCTGAGTTACAGCACAATGGCACTAAATATACAGAACCAACTGATATTGCCAACATCCTGGCAGATAGGTTCAGTGTTAACTTTACCCCCCTCTCACCCCCTAGAAGGCCCATCTCTCTATCGGAAGAATGCAAAGTTCCTGTAATCACGGCTGCACAGGTAAACACACTCTCCAAAGCCAAGAACACAGCATCCATGGGACCTGACAATATCTCAGGCTGCGTTCTACACGAACTACAGAATGAACTGGCACCCTACCTAAGTACCATGTTCAGTCATAGCCTCACCTCAGGCTTTGTGCCCACTAAATGGTGCACCGCGACGGTTATCCCACTCCAAAAAGGGGGAGCCACGATGGACCCCGGGAACTAACACCCCATTAGCCTGGCAAGCCTGGTCTGCAAGGCCATGGAACGTATCATCATAGAACTCATAAACAAAGATATTGATAATCTCCAAACTCTGGACCCTACCCAGTTCGGGTTTGTAAAAGGCAGATCATGTCTCCTAAACCTGATTGACTTCTTTGAAGCAGTCACCAAAGCCATAGATGAGGGTAAGGTGGCTCACACAGCTTATCTAGATCTCGCCAAGGCTTTTGACACCATCCCCCACTCTGGAATTATAGATAAGCTCACTAAACTAGGTATAAATCCCTATGTCATAAGATGGGTTGCCAACTGGCTCACTGACAGAAACCACACTGTGAAAGTAGCAGACTCCAAATCCAACTTCAGACCAGTGACAAGTGGAGTACCACAGGGTTCAGTCCTGGGTCCTATCCTGTTTGGTATCTACTTCTCTGAAGTACAGGCTAACACAGAAGGTCTTTGGCTAACAAAGTTTGCAGATGACTGCAAAATAGGAGCCATAATCGAAACTCCTAACGATGTGGAAATACTACAAAAGGGCCTCACTGAGACAGATGCCTGGTGTCAAAGCCATGGCCTGAAGCTCAATGCCAAAAAGTGTATTGTCATCCCCTTTGGTAAAAACTCTGTACCCATGAACTACCACATAAGTGATAGTCTACTTAACACTGAAAGTGTGATAAGAGACCTTGGGACATAGGTGGACAGTAGTCTCTCCTTTGATAATCACATCACCACAGTGGTCAGGAAATCCTTCTACGTGGCTCACCTCATCACAAAAGGTTTCTCATCCAGAAAAATAGAGGTCATTGTTTCCCTCTACTCATCACTCATTAGACCCATTATAGAGTACAACGCCCCTTTTGGTATGTACCTCACAAGACATCTACAACAACTGGAAAGGCCACAGAAATACCTCACAAAGAGGATTACTGGCCTCAAACAGATGCCCTATGCAGACCGTCTCAAAAAAACTCCAGCTTTACTCCATCGCATATCATCTACTAAGAGGCGATCTCTGCCTAACATACAAAGCTATGTCAAACCCAGAGCTGTTGGACATGCTCCACTTAAAGAAATCCCAGTCCCTCTGAGCTACACGCTATAGGGACCTAAACCTTGTCACCACAATAAATAGAACATGCTGGAGGGATAGATTCCTGTCCAAGAGACTTCCCATACTCTGGAACAGACTACCCATCTATGTCAAACAGAGCTCCTCATTAGCACTCTTCAAGAAAATACGTGATGATTGGATGGGAAATAGGAAATTCACCCCAGGGATTACTTCTGTAGCTCTGCTCGACAGGGGCACAGGAAAATAATTTTCTTGGGTGGCAAAAGCCAGGGTACCTTTTTAGCTAGGCTTATATAGGCCCTAGGGCTAATAGCCTAGTACCTACCTGTGAACCTATAATACTATTAGCAAAGAGTTCTATAGCTAATACAAAAAGAAAAGATGGTAACAGACAGCCTTGTTTTGTGCCTTTTTGTAATTTAAAGGAATTAGAAAAGAACCTGTTTTAACATAAGCACGAGAGTTATTGTATAACTTAGAAATTAATGCCGTTATCTCAGGTAAGAAATGAAACACTTTTAAGTGTTTTAAACAGGTATGACCCATTAACTGAGTCAAAAGCCTTATTTAAATTGAGACTATTTAATATATATATTCTTATTATGTTATCCTGTAATTGTTTATTTAAAATAAACCCAGTTTGATCATTGTTAATTCGTTTAAGTGTAACTATATTAAGTCTGTTAGCTAAAATGGATCATAGGAAGTTACTAAGCTATTGGCCCTGAGGCCCTTATAAGCCTAGCCAAGACTCTAGCCCATGCATAGACAAATCAGCACCCAATGCCCCTGTCCAGCAGGGACACAGGTGGAATCCCAGGGATGTATTTTCTATTTCCCATCCAGTTATCCAGATTGTGCTTAAAAAATGGTAAAGAGGTACTCTGCTTGACGTGGAGAGGGAGTTTATTCCATAGATGGGGGAGTCTCAGGGACACAAATCTGTCCCGCCAGCAAGTCCTATTGATGTCATAGACCAGGTTGAGGCCGCGTGTGCGGGTTACTCAAGTGGAGCTTGACTTTCAGATATGCCGAAGTCCCATCAAGGCAGGGTCTAAGATCACCTTGTGTGCCAGACAGAGGTCACCTCTGAGGAGTCTGTATGAAACAGAGTAGAGGCATAGGTGTATGGTAGATTTTTGAGGCCTTGGATCCTCCTGGTGAGGAACCACTGTGGTCTCTCCAGCTACAATATGTGCTTTGCGAGGTACAGGCATAATGGGGCATTGTACTCAAATAATGGGCCTTATAAGGGAAGAATACAAGGATGTTATGACCTCCTTGTCCCTGGATGAGATACCCTTACTTATGAGGTGGGCCCTGTAGAAAGCTTTCTGTACAATGGAAGCAAAATGGTGGTCAGAAGTCAGGCTGCTATCAATCTGGGTGCCCAAATCCCTCACAACTGACTGCGTGCTTAGAATGTTGTTATTAATGTGATCATTTGTGGGGACATCTCTCACCCAAAGGGGATAATGATGCATTTTTTTGTATTCAGCTTGAGGCCATGTTTTTGGCACCAGTCATTTGTTTGGTGAGACCCTCTTGAAGGACGTCCACATCACTAGGGGAACTGATGACTGCTCCCAACTTGCAGTCATCTGCAAACTTGGTCAGCCATAGCCCACTGGTTTTGGCCTGTACCTCAGAAAAGTATATCCCAAGTAACAGAGGCCCCAAGACTGAATCCTGGGGTATGCCACTTGTTATGGGTTTACTGCTTGAGGTGGCTTCCCCTATTTTGAGTAGGTGGGTTCTATCAGTGAGACAGTTGGCTACCCATCTGGTAGCATACAGATTGATGCCTAGTTGAGAGAGTTTATCTATTATGCCCGAGTGGGGAATAGTGTCGAAGGCTTTGGCCAGGTCAAAGTAGGCAGTCAAAAAAGTCGACCTAATTTAACAGACATAACCTCTCCTTGACAAAGCCAAACTGTGTGGGATCTAGTGTTTGAAGGTTGCCAATGTCCTTGTTTATGAGGTCCATGATAATCCATTCCATGGCCTTGCAGGTCAGGCTAGTTAGGCTTATGTGTCTATAATTTCCTGGATCAGGGGACACTTCACCTTTGTGTAAAGGGATGACAGTGGCTGTCCTCTACTCAGCTAGGATAAAACTAGTACTCAGGCTTTGGTTGAATAAAGTGCCTAATGGTGCTGCAAGTTCCTGCCTGAGTTCATGTAGGATGCAGCATGTGATCTTATCAGGTCCCATGGAGGCTGTATTTTTTGCCTTTGGAGAACAGTGATGTCCTGATCCCTAGATATAAGGGGAAGGGGGCAGGTACTAGGAATGTCCTGATTTACTGATGGGGGGATAGAGGGGTGAAATTTTCACTGAATCTATCAGCCAGCAAGTTTGCTATATCTACGACATTTGTGTATGTGGTGTCCTTGACCATTCGTTCTGAACAGATCTGGGTGCTAGCTTTGAGATTACGGACATATGTGAAGAAGGCCTTATGATTGTCTCTAGTAGATGTGGCCAATTTGGACTCAATGTTTGCTTTGGAGGATTTCACTAGGGCTCTTATTTGCTTGTTTAGGCTAAGGAGAGATTGCTTCCAATTGGGCACCTGCTCCTTCTTGGTCCTGGTCAGCAGTTTTTTTCTTCTGTTGTAGAGTTTATTTATTGCAGATGTCCACCAGACAGGTTTACTCTTCCTTGTGGAGGATGCTTTAGTCTTTTCAGGTATTCCTGATTCCTTGCAGCTATATAAACGTTTGTATAGTGATTTGGTATGGTTTTGGATACTGGTGCCAGTTCCTAGAGAGGGGGAGGGAGCTGTGAAGCATTTATACCATCCCTCAGGAGGCTGTAATCAGCTTTGGAGAAGTTTTTGTGATTGACCCTAGCTAGAAGGGGTCGGGGGAGATGGTGACTTCAAACGTGACTGCTTTATGGTCAGATCTTACAAGGGAGGATGATACTGCAGGGATTCTGCAGTGGCTACTCATGTTGGTTAATACCAAGTCCAAGATATTATCACCTCTTGTGGGGGTGTCGGCTAGCTGTTCCAAAGCATTTGCATTTACAAAATCGAGGAATATCTGAGTATTTGTGTTCTGGCAAGAGTAGTTCTTCCAGTCTATGTTTGGTAGTTAAAGTCACCCAGGATCAGGGTAAAAAGTTGAATCTTGATAGATTCGAAGAGTTCTAGATAGGCAGTTTGGTCATCTATGGTCAGATTTGGGGGCTGGTAGCTAGCTATTATTTGTATAGGGGTCTTGTCAGTAGTTAACTGCACCTGGAGTGTCTCCTGTGTGTCATGCTGTTTGACCAGCCTGGAGGTGTGTATGTCTTTAATATATATTGAAACTCCACCTCCTTTGGCTTTTCTACCACAGTTTGGGGTCTGAATGTATGATAGGATGAGTAACCAGGTAAGGCTGGGGTGCTCTCCACAGCTTTGAACCAGGTTTCTGTGACCACACAGATGTCAGCATTTTCCAGGGTTAGGAATGCTTGCAATGAGTGCAGTTTCGTGTTTAGACTCCTAGCATTTAGCAGCATGACCTTTAATTTGTGTTTTGTTGAAATTTTTATGTTGTTAGTTTTAACCTCATCACTTTTCCTAAAAAAAGGCACTATAGGGGAGGCAAGAGCCTTTGCCAGAATCCTGAAGCCCAGGTGAGACAGATACAGACCATCTCCGGCAAAGCATCATGGTCTGTCGATCATATCTTCCCAGGCTGTCAGGTACTGGATCCCCCTGGAATGACACCAGAAACTAAGCCAATTGTTAGTCATTCATTTTCTATTTGTATTCAGGCATCATTAACATCTTCACATTTAGAAGTAAAATGGGTCTGTATGATGAACACTTTGTAGGATCCTTATCTTGTTTTAAAATGGGTGATATAAGGAAATATTTCCATGATGGGGGACTTCAGTAGTTTTTATTTCTCTAGTAGACCTTCTCTGATATTTTAACTGCATCATCCAGTAATATTTTATATAGTTCTGGTATAAGACCATCTAAGCCTGGTGCCTTATTTTTTAACTTTTTATTTGATCTTTTATTTCTGTTAAAGTGGGTGGTCTATCACTTTTTTATTTGTTCACTTGTTAGTTTATTATTTATATTTTCCCCTTAGAAAAGTTTCAACAATATCATCATTATGTGGGTTATTTGTATTATTATTTATATTTACATAAAATATTTTAAAGCCCTCATGAATACCTTTAATATTTGTTATTCTTTCTTTTTTATTATTTATATGTGTTATCATTTCTATGATATGATTTAGTTTATTCATTTTATTTGATCTAAGATCAAGTTTATGCAGGCTTAAAGGGTTTACTGAGTATGTCTGAAGTTTGTTTTTCCAAATTTATTGAAACTGATTTATAATTTCAACATATATTGTATTACGTTTTTAAGTTCAGACTAACTGATGGCGTCATTTGGTTTTAGATTTAACTTTAGTATGTCTATTTTAGCCTATAGTGTATTTGATTCTTTGTTCATTCTCTTGTTTTACTTGCATACCAGCTTGTAACTCTTTCATTTAAATAAGCCTATAGTGAATTCCACAGGTCAGTGTTGGATACTTCGCCATTCATGTTTAGTTTTAGGAAATTTTTGATCTCTTTAACATACAAATCCTTGAATCCTTTTATTTTAATAATCTACACTGGTAATTGCCTGTGATGTATTAAATTGTCACTTTTTAAAGTAATAGTAAAGATTATAGCATTATGGTCTGATAATGGGCATAAAACTATTAAAACGTCCCCGATATGTTCTAACAGATTGTTTCAGACAAAAATTTTATCAGTATTTGTTTATGTTCCATATCTATATGAATAATGAGTTAATTGAAGCGAGTTTGTTTTCCTTGGCTCATATATAACCTTTAAATTCATTAGATTTACAAACTTAGTTAAGTGTTCGGCTGAAGATGTGATTATCAGCTTTCTATCTGCAGTGCAATCTTTGATAAAACACAATTAAAATAACCACCCATTAATACTTCACCTTTCATGTAATAGGCTATAGTGTCTAAGTAATTTTTTTGTATCTTTAGCTCCAACTCCTGGAATCCAGTAAGAGTTCACCAATGTATATCGTTTTCTGTTCCACTCAATTATAACAGTGCTTAACATACCACTTTTATCAACATAGGTATGCATTAGTTTAGGCATTACTAGTGACTGTTCTTTTAGCTTGAAACCATAACCTGCTAAAACCATAACATTCTTTAGTGAAAGTTTATTTATATCTTTATTAAGTAAATGTGTTTTCTGTAGAAATACTATTTAAGCTTCATGTAATTGCAAGTATTTGAACAGACTTCCCTCTTTACTGGATTATTCAATCCATTAATATTAATAAATATGTATTTAAAATCAGACATTTATATGAGAGAAAAAACACATGTATAATGAAATCACATTTGTGCACAGGTCTTATTATATACTTTATATATAACAATATAAAATCTTCAACTATGTACAAAAAATTTGAAACAAATAAAAAAATTACTTAATGAAATAACCGTAAAACATTCTACCATGGAATAATGTATTCCTACTTTGTTGAAAAAGACAAACAACCTCTCAAACTCTCCATTAGACTAATAACAGTTAGCTCATGCTTCTGATACATATTACTCTGTCTCATATTTTTATTATGCATCATCTTAAAAAATCCCATCAGTGAGTTATTATTTATTTAATATTTGTTTATCGGGAAAGTCCAACTGGGACAAAACCCATTTTCAACGGAGGTCCAGGGAGAAACACTTCAGATGCATGTCTTTGGAATATGGGAGGAAACCAGAGTACCCAGAGGAAACCCATGCGAATGCAGGGAGGACGTGCAGACTCTGCACAGAAGGCACTCCAGCCGAGAATCGAACTGGAGAACCTCTTGTTGTGAGGTAACAATGCTAACCGCTGCACCTCCCATGATTTATGACTAAGACTTAATCCTTATCTTGATTTGAGAAAAATCTTGCGATCACTGACCTTGGTGAAGGTGTTTTTTTTTAGACGAGGTAGAACATGATCTATGTGCCCCTTCGATGCCAAAGGAGAAAGCTTCAGACAAGTTAAAAGTTTTAGGTAGCCAGGTATTAAGGAACTGAATCATACTGTCTCCTTATTCTTTTTCAGGAATCCCTTAAATCCTGTTATTCCTTCTAGATCTGTTCTCTTAGTCTTCTATTTTTTCCTGGAATCAGTTGTTTTGTTTCAGAAGAAATTCAGTGTTCTCAGTTTCAAGTAATCTTCCATCAAAATCAGACATTGCCTTTTCTATAGTCGAGATTTGTGATTGTTGTTTAAGAGATTCACTCAGCACTTCAACTTTTTTTACATTCCTCTTCAAAATCATCCATTTTGCTTTCTAATTTATCTATCTTTACAGATAACTCACTGATGTTACTTAGTATAGTCTATGTGTCTTTTTTCATAGTACTGTCCTGTATTCTGGGCTTAGAATGACTTATTCTGCAACAATTAGTTATTTCTAGTTTTCTTGACAGGAAAAAGCAGTTAAAAGAGTTTCAAACTTGTTATTTTCTTGTAGAAAATCTTTTGGCAAGTTCTGAAACATTCTATTTGAGTTTTTTTTAGTAAAAATCCTATCAGGGGTGTTAAAATGAAGCAGAGCTAAAAAAAATAGTGCTGCTAACTGCTTACCATCTTGGCCATGCCCTCTAGTGTCACATTTTTGGCAGTACTTAAAGTGAATACTTTATAGGTGTATTCAATTTACTAAAATACTTTTTTTCACCATACTAACTATACTCAACTTTTTGTATGTATAGAATTCTGAGTATGTGTACTTGGTCCATGTACTGATCTATCTTTGCAACTTTAAATGTGCCGCTTGTTTCTGTGTAGCCGTACTGAGCAGTTGTTTCCAAAGACAACTGTACAGATTGCTGTTGTACATGTATCAGATGCATCAAATCTTCTTTTGCTTGGTCATTTGCTTTGAAAAGATGACAAAACACTTTGCTAAATACTGCTTTGGAACAAAAAAAAAGACATTGCATTTATAACATTAGTGAATAGTTTCTGCTTTACTAAGTCAGACAAAGATCCAGACATCATGATAGTCAGTTACAAAAGATTTCAGCTGCTAGTACTGCAGTGGTTATATATAAATAAATGCAAAATATAATTATGTTTCTAAAAATCATTTATAGTGTAACTGAAAAACTAAATGGAAAAACTGGATGGTATTCATAGAGGATTAGCAAAGTACACAGGTCACAATAGCATGGATAGTGGCTATGTGCATAATATGGGTGATTCTCAGACACATTGTACAACTGTGCAAACTTGTAAAAAGAGTGTGATGTGCAGTGTATAGTGTCAGATAAATGAGGAACTCCATGCATATGAGACACATGGAATATGCAGATGAAGGAACCCAAAATGGCTGACTAGTTTAGAAACGTATAAAAATTCAATGCTGCATGGCTGTACTTACACATTTTGAATGTCTGGATTTGTAGTGTACATTGTGGGAACTATGCAAGGAGTTTGAAGCAGCAACAACAGTAGTTTTACAGCAGGATGAGGTGACAGCCACTGTTAGGATCGATGCTTGCAATGTTACGCATTGCAGCCATTTGCACCACTGGGAGAGATACAGGCTGAGCCTGACTTCACCACCACCTTACAGAATAACAGATAGTGGAACTGAGTGGGAACACAAGTTGTGCTGATTGCTGTGGGCACAAAGGTATATGTAGCATAAACCATCTTAGCTTCAGACACGTTCCAGTGGCCTACGGGGGATAAGTTAAGGATATTGCAGTTGTCAGCTTTGCAAATACTAAACAATTTTCTTGATATTATACTACAATATGTTGGGTAACGCATTTGGTTCCCAGGACAGTAGTAGAGAGATCAACGTCATTTAGACCTTCTATAAAACACCTGATCCCCCTGAACTCATAGTTGTTATAGGCTGCACCCATGTTGTTTTCAAGGCCTACCTGTTTCAAATGGGCAAAGAGATGTCAAGGACATCCAGTCCCTGAACTATCAGGTGGTCTGTAGTGTTCAGAGCATTAATATAATATGTCTGTGCACCACCCAGGTAGTGCACAAGATTCACATATATGGCAAACATATGACCTGTACCGGTGGTTTTTGTAAGGGAACATTGCACACGGTCATCTGATTGGTGCAGGAGCACACACACACACACACATACATACACACGACAGAAGGACAGGCTTAGATACGCAAATACCATGCATGCAGGGAGCAAATCGCACATCGTGTGCTATGTATTGCATATGGTGCCGGATATGCCTGTAATACACATACACTCCAGACTATGGAACAGGTATTCAGACAAGGTGTTTCTGATGTGGGGCACTGTGATATAGTCTAAGCATATGCAGCAAGATATCTGTTGTGTGTGCCATGATTTACAATATGGCATTGCATAAACAAATGGACCACAAGGAGAACATGATGGCAGGGCCTGCCATACCAAATACAGCAGCAATAGAAGGGCAGGGTGAAGAGTCAGGAGATGTTGTGCAGCAGCAGAGATACAACTGTTGCAGAAGCAGGCACCACACATTGCAGCAGTGGCAAAGAGGTGGCGTGTAGCCGACAACTATGGGTCGTGACACATAGTAAACTAATGCCTACAGTATCACACCAAGGATATGCAGGACTGTTCATGGATTGAATACATTGTCACCATATTCACACAGATCAGGTGGTGGAGAGGACACAGCTATCATTTGGGCAGTTGGTGGGACACAATGATAGATAACAGTTAAATTATATTGTGGGGAATGTTCATACAGGTGAATAGGGTAGCCACTTACTCTGGGAGTTTGGGGGAAATAAACAGTCACATTTTACAGTTGTAGAGTTGAGTTGCCATGACATGACCTTTGTTGATGTTTCTTGCGTTAGCTTGTGGTATTGGAGCTGGATCGATTTCATGGCAGAGAAGTGGCACCCTGAGGAGGCATCCCATGTGTTTAACCAGATGAGTATCCTCACCCACAACCAGGAGTGGCATGCCATTTATCTGCAGGAGACACTGATACTATTTCATCAGCAGTCTGTTTAGTGTGATGTAGAATGACCTGTGCTTGACCACCTGACGTTTGGACTCTTCCATGGCCATGGACTACATGACCTGTAGAGGCAGGCTGAATGGCAGTTGCAGTATGCTTCGCCTAGGAAGGCAACATTTGCCACCAGCAGCTTCAGCAGTACTGGTGTCACATCCTTCCTGTACTCCAGGTCTGTCTGAAGTTTGTGCATGTCCTCTTATAAGCCACAGAGCACACTCACCAATTACTCACTGTTTTGTGTAGCAGCTGTCTGGATCTGGATAGCTGACCTACACATCTACTGGTTGATTCTGAGTATCTCACATATATCAGTGACAGTGCTGGAATCATAGCATAGCCATATCTTATGCATCTTTATCCTGTAGTGGGTGTGACCACGTCAGAAGTGGTGTACATGTCAGGTGCTGTGTGGGCATGGAAAACAGATGGTGTTGCTGCTGCTGTGGGACTGTCAGACACAGGATATCTGTCATGCTTTGATGAGGCCATGTGCACAGCCACTACCTCCAAAAGGGCCTGTCTAATGGTGGACGTTAGTGCCTTCTGTAGTATTGCAGCAGACATTGCTGGTGTGTAATTGGACCATACTGATTGCATGTTGCAATCATCATAAGTTAAATATGGTCTGTTTATGTCCACTCTGTGTTGTATTGCTGTGCTGGAACCCCCACCAGTTGAACCTGTGAATGCATGAAAACACATGACACCATTGTCAGCCCAACAAAAGGGGAGCAGGGGGAACAGAGGACAATACAAGGGCCCCTGGAAGGCGAAACAAGGGAGGTATTAAATATTGGCATTCCACTTCAAGATACACCATAGACTTTCAAGAAGAGGGCACAACTGAGATGGTTTTGTTACCAGCTGTTTCCATTCATTTTAACACTGTATGTGATTTTAGGGTGTATAATTTCACTACGCTTGATGTAAATATTCATGTTTGTAACTTTTTAGCAAAGGGCTTCACATTTACTCCTAATAAACCAGCCAGTATGGCGAGTACACTCATGGACCTAAGAGTACATCAGAAAATTAAATTTGAATCTGATGTTTCAAGAGGTAGAGAATGTTATGCATCCTTTACACATCTCTAGTTCCTATAACCCCCCCCCCACTCACCCCTCTTTGGGCATTTTTGAAAGGGTATGTGAGTTGGACATCAGGTCTCACTGTGGGAATATGTATAAGCAAAGAACTAAAAATAACTTAAGTGTTGAGGAAGAAATGGAACTTAATTTTTTGTCAACAAACACTAATTTGAGAGTCATGAAACCAGATAAAGGGGGTTGTGTTGTCCTTATGTGGAAAACAGATTACATAAAGAAGATGAAAGAAATCTTGAGTAGTAAGACATATGCCCACAGTTCACTGAATGAACTAAATGGAGCATGCAGGAAAGTCTGTGGCTTTCTTGAAGACCTCTTCATTGATGGGCTCATCACTTTAGAGGAACATAGATTTTTAACCACGGAATTTCCAGTTACACCTACTATTTTTGAGGTTCCAAAGATACATAAGGACATACACCAACCCCTTTTCCATCCCATTGTCGATACTAGAGGTTCTGTAACACATTCACCGGCAAAATTCTTAGATCTACAGCTAAAGTATTTGTTAAAATCTGAACCTTCATTATGCGTCAACTCCTGGGATTTCTTAAAGAAAATCAATACAATTGAGTTTAATAACTCTTGCATATTCATAACGATTCATGTAAGGGGCCTTTATTCTGTCATCCCTCACGACTTAGGAATAAATTGGTTCTGTGACTATCTGGTGTCAAAGGGAGTCAAACAAGATAAAACTAATATGCTGGAACAACTTTTAGACGTAGTTTTAAGAAACAACTATATTGTATTCGACAATGAGTATTACATCCAGATAGAGGGAATAGCAATGGGTGCGGCATGCGGAGGCATGTACGCAAATGTGGTAATGTTGGAGTGGGAAAAGAAATTCTTATTCGAGTCTATTTTTTTCCAACATTGCCACATGTATACCCATTTCCTGGATGACTTATTCATCCTTTGGAATGGCCCAAGAGAACAACTAGATCTGTTGTTAGGTTATATAAATAATTCTACATATTTTTTTAAAATTCACGCATTCTGTGAACGATAAGGAAATTGCTTACCTTGACATTTTACTTAAAAAAGACTTAGAGCATAATAGATTTATGGCTGAAATATACCATAAAGATACATATTCTAGCAATTTTTTACACAGTTCCACCAAAACCGAGGAGTCCTTAAGGGAAAATTTGTAAGGGCAGCTTGTATGGTGTCATTAAATGAATGCTTTATAAAGGAATGCAGTAATTTGAAGGAGATGTTTTTGAAAAGAAGTTATCCATCTGATTTAGTGGAAAACATCATGAATGAAGTAATAGAAAAAAGAGCAAGTGGACACTTTGTACCCTTGTTAAATTCTGAACGTAATGTCGACACAAATTTTGAAGTTAATACAAGTAGTATTAGTGTTAGCTCTGAGTCTATAGTCTACCACTCTAGTCAAATGGATGTTGAAACAATTGAAAAAGGAAATGAGTTGAAATCATGTTTTCTAACCAGTTTTTCCACTGATGCATACTTTATAAAGGACATAATAGTGAAAAATTGGAAACTCTTAGTATGTGAAAGGGATATAAAAGCAATTCTAGGTTATAAACCTACATGTGTGTTCAGGAAAAGACATAATATCAAAACACTACTTGAACGTCAAGAAGAGGCACAATGTACAGAGTACATGTACAAATGTGGGCCTTGTAAATTTTGTTCCTATATTTTAGGGGTTAGTGAAGTAAGCATCAATGGAATAAAAATCAGGAACAGAGTTTCTTGTACCACTGAAAGAGTGGTCTGTTGTGCCCTTTGTGAACTATTTTCGTGCTTTTACATTGGAAAAATGGAGCACAAGCTCAAAAACAGAATAAGTGAACACCTTAGGAATATCAGGGACCAATGCCCACTTAATGCACTTGCTAGACATATAGGGCAATGTAATGAACATAAATTCAAGTTTGTTATATTACAATCAATCTTTCCCTCAGTTAGAGGGGGAGCATGCCCTTATTTACTGAAGAAAGCAGAATTAAGTTGGCAAATCCGACTAGTCTATATTCATTGACCAGACTTGAATGATAGCCAGTCAATTTCCAGTTTATTAAAACTTAAAGCTTTGAAAAGATAAGATTTGATATTGCTAAATATTAAATGTTCAGTACTTAATACCTAAATTATTTATCAACACATTCAGTAGGCTAGAGTTTGATGACTTAAATATTCTTTTTGCATTTTAGGATTTTAAAACAACTGTTTTTCATGTTTAGATTACATGACAAACTATAGTAATATTTATATGATTTTATAAATGTAGCTTTTTATTGTGTTGTATTTGTATAGCATGCCATTATTTATGTGGTTTTATGCATGTAGTTTCATACTGTGTTGTACTTGCATTTAAACAGTGGTCCTTTAAAAACTTTTTTGTGGATGAATGAATGGCCCTTTTGTAGGATGTCCACATCTTTAGGAGTTTCAGTTATGGCTCCTAGTTTGCAGTCACCTGCAAACTTCATTAGCCAAAGACCTTCTGTGTTAGCCTGTACTTCAGAAAAGTAGATATTAAACAGGAGAGGACCCAGGACTGAATCCTGTGGTACTCTACTTGTCACTGGTCTGAAGTCAGAATTGGAGTCTGCTACTTTCACAGTGTGGGTTCTGTCAGTGAGCCAGTTGGCAACCCATCTTGTGACATAAGGATTTATACCCAGTTTAGTGAGTTTATCTATAATTCCAGAGTGGGGGATGGTGTCAAAAGCCTTGGCAAGCTCTAGATAGGCTTTGTGAACCACCTTACCCTCATCTACGGCTTTGGTGACTGCTTCAAAGAAGTCAATCAGGTTTAGAAGACGTGATCTGCCTTTTGCAAACCCGAACTGAGTGGGGTCCAGAGTTTGGAGTTTACCAATGTCTTTGTTTATAGGTTTCATGATGATACATTCCATGGCCTTGCAGACCAGGCTCATTAGGCTAATGGGGCGGTAGTTCCTGGGTCCGTGGTGGCTTCCCCTTTGTGGAGTGGGTTAACCGTTGCTATGCGCCATTCAGTGGGCACAAAGCCTGAGGTGAGGCTATGATTGAACATGGTGCTTAGGTAGGGTGCCAGTTCATTCTGTAGTTCATGTAGAACACAGCCTGGGATATTGTCATGTCCCATGGATGCTGTGTTCTTGGCTTTAGAGAGTGTGGTTTTTACCTGTGCAGCTGTGATTACAGGAACTTTGCATTCTTCCGGTATAGAGATGGGCCCTTTAGGGGGTGGGGGGTAAACTTAGCACTGAACCTATCTGTCAGGATGTTGGCAATATCAGTTGGTTCTGTATATTTAGTGCCATTGTGCTGTAACTCAGAGCAGATGTGAGTGTTGCCATTGAGATTCTTGACATAGCTATAGAATGCTTTGTGGTTGTCTTTAGAATCAGTGGCAATTTTGTTTTCATAACTAGCTTTGGAGGATTTTATGAGGGATCTCAGCTTCTTACTGAGGCTGACCAGGGAGTTCTTCCAGTCATGGGATTTTACTCTTTTTTTGTAACAGTTTCTTTCTTCTGTTGTAGAGTTTGTTTATGGCAGGGGACCACCAGATTGGCTTCCTTTTTTGGAGGATAGCATCTTAGTTCTGTTAGGGATAGAATGATCCATGCACTCGTGTAAGTGCTTATAAAGTGCATTTGTTTAGGATTCAGCAGTCGTACCTCTATTGTCCATCTGCATGGGTGTCGTGAAGTTTGCCACTTCTGTCTTAAGAATCGTGAAGCTGACTTTGGAGACATTTTTTTACAGTGGTTTCCCTAATGGGGGGTGGGGGCGGGATGTGGATGTCTAGGCTGACTAGCTTGTGGTCGGATCTGAACAATGAGGAATCAGCATCTGGTGTTGAACACTGGTCACCCATGTTGGTAATGACCAGGTCTAGGATATTGCTGCCCCTGGTGGGGGTGTGGATAAGTTGATCCAAGGCGTTGGAATTTATGAATTCCAGAAAATGTTGAGCAAAAGAGTTGGTACATGAGTAGTTTTCCCAGTTAATGGTAGGGTAGTTGAAATCGCCCATTATTAGGGTGTTGGGTTGTACCTTAATATTTTCCAGTGTATCAAGAAATGAGGAGTGGGAACCCTGGGGCATGGTGGGGGATCTGTAGCAAGTTACAATTTGGATTGCTGTCTTGCCCAGAGTTAGTTGCACTTGGATAATCTCGGATGCATTATGCTGAGCAACTAGCCTGGAGGTGTGGCTATCCTTAATGAATATGGACACACCTCCACCTTAAGTGTTTCTGTCCAGGTTAGGTGGCCGAAAGGTGTGGTATGAATTATAGCCTGGTAATGCAGGGGTGATCTCTGGAGCCTTGAACCAGGTCTCTGTCACTGCACAGATGTTGATTTTCTCCATTTTAAGGAGTGCCTCAAGTGAATGCATTTTGAGGTTTAGACTTCTAGCATTGAGTAGCATTACCCTCAGGTTTTGCTTGCTTGTACCTGTTATGGTGATGAATTTGTCATTTGAACCTTGCCTAAAAAAGGCAATATAGGGGTGACAAGAGCCTTAGCCAGTATCTGGAATCCCAAGGGTGGCAGGTGCAGGCCATCTCTGGTAAAGCATCATGGTCTGTCAATCATGTCATCCCAGTCATACAGATACTGGATCCCCTTAGAATGACACCAGAAGCTTAGCAAATTGTTAAGTCATTCATTTTGTCCTTTTACTGTGGTATCATTCTGGGTGATGGCAGGATGCTACTCAGGGCTAGGGTCATACCTGCCTGGGCTACAAGATCGGAGAGCTCCTCCATATCTCTTTTCATGTAGTCCAGGGAGGCATGTCTCGGGTCATTCACACCAACATGGACAATGACAGAGTCATATTTGTACTTGTTGTGGAGTGACCTGAGTGCGTGTGTTATGTGGCGGATCCTGGCACCCAACAGGCAGCTGACAGTAACTTTCTCCTTGTTTAGCCTGGTGAGTGGAAAATCAGTGTGCCTGACTATTGAGTCACCTATGACTAGAGTGTTGGGTACGTTGTTATGCCTTATGGGCTGTGGTTGAGTGGCACACTGAGTTTGTGGGCTATGTGTCATTTGGGTTGTGTTGAGGGGTGGAGTTTGCATGTGTTTCTCCTTTGGAGGTCTCTGTTGCTTGAGCAGATTTTTATTGAGAGCCTCCATGAATGTAGGTGTGTGTTTTGTGTTGCTATTTGTATGTTTTGGTGGTGTAGGCTTTGAGGGACTATGTGATAAGTGTGGTGTGGTGCAAGTGTTTACCTTCTCTTCTTGACTGTCTAGTCCAGTCTTGGGTGAAGAGAGCTTTGTTTCCAGATTGGCTATATAAGTGCATCTCTCACAGGTTGTAGTGTTTGGTGGTAGGAGGAGTGGGTTGTCTGTGTACATGAGGCAATTGCTGCATTACCCCAGGATGTCCAGATTCATCAGGTAGACAGGAAAAAACACCGGGAGCTGACCTTTAGACATGCCTGGATAGGTGTTTATTCATTATGTACTAAAAGCTGTTTTTCTCTAGACAAGTGAGGAAAGTTGAGTGCTGTAGTAATTTGTAGCTTATTTAGTGTTTACCACAAGTTCTGAACAAGTGCTGCACTCAAAGAAACATATTTGAGTGCTAAAACTAAAAAAACTGGCTAGTTCTAAGGGAAAATTTGAAGAGCAGACTTTATGGCGCCAAGAGTACTTTAACCCTAGCTAAGCGGCGATGCATAAAGTGTATTTTTGTTTTGAATATAACAGTAGCAAATGAGCAAACTGATTTAAATAAATTAACCAATAAAAAGCTAAAAACTGAGCCCTGTTCCAGCAGTCTTTGATCAGACAAGTTCTAACTGCACACTCCTGCCACTCGGGTGCAGGGGAACCTTCTCCAAAAAAGATGGTCTGGATTGGTGCTAAAGTTATACAAACAAAGCTAGATTCAGAAGGTCTGAATTTAGTCTATGCTACAGCAAACAAGGCGTACCAATTTCAGAAAGAAACAGTTCAAATAAGCAGGCACAATTTATTTTTTATTTATTTTATTTTACATTTGTTAACTGGGAGAGACCGACTGGATACATGTCCATTTTCAGCGGAGGCCCAGGGAGAAAAGCTCCACATGTACAAAAGATGACAATCAATATTCATGGTTACATTGAAAAAAATGTAAACATTTTAAAAGGTGATTTTATATATATATACATGGTTACATTGACGTTTTAAAATCTTTATATGTTTGTAGTATGAAGTATGTACAGAAATTATTGGACAGGTTGTGAGAGTATAGAATGGCATGATACTTAGATGTCATGAATGACAACCAGGAGAAAAAAGGTGGTTCGTTAAGAAGGGGAGTTATTGGAAATTAGATGTAGAAAGTTAAAAAGCATGTGCTTGGAATGTCTAGGAAAACAGGTTAATATAGAAGAGTTAAAAAAGGTATGAGAATGGTTAGGATATGGAGTTAGAAACAAAGCATAAGAAAGGATAGGATAGGAAGTTAGGTTAGATTTAGTTAGTAAGCCTTTAACCAGAAACTCACAGCTCAGAAGGGCAGAATCTACTCTCTCCTCCCACAAGAGTGCAGACCACACCTTCTTAATGTAAAATAGCTCGCCCAAAGCCCAAGTGCTTAATACAGAACTAATACACTTTTAGAATAACAGACACTAAGCCTTCAATCAGCAACTCCCAACTTAGAAGGATGTAAGCTACCTGTCCTTCCACAACAGTGCAGACCACAAACCTTCTTAATGTAAAACAACTGGTCTGAAGCCCAAGTGCTTCAACCAAAAGTGTAGAATAACAGTTACAATTTAATCAGGCTACTAACAAGCAGTAATAAATGCAGCAGAATAAATTCAATAAAGTAGGAAGAAACACAAATACAGTAAAAGCAGATGAATAAAGTGCAATTTTTTATATAACAATAGAAAATGAGCAAACTGATTTAAACAAATTACCCAATTAACCAGTAAAAAAGCTCAAAACTGAGCCCTGTCCCACCAGTCTCCAATCATACAAGTTCTAACTGCACACTCCTGCCACTAGGGTGCAGGGGAACCTTCTCCAAAAAAGATGGCCTGGATTAGTGCTCAAGTTATACAAACTAAGCTAGATTCAGCATGCCTGAATCCAGTCTATGCTACAGCAAACAAGGTGCACCAATTTCAGAATGAAACAGTTCAAATAAGCATGAACAATAATAATTTAACTAGAAATTCCCAGCTCAGAAGGGCAGAATCTAACCTCTCCTCCCACAAGAGTGCAGACCACAAACCTTCTTAATGTAAAATAACTTGCCTGAAGCCCAAATGCTTAAACCAGAACTAATACACTTTTAGAATAACAGACACTGAGCCTTCAATCAGCAATTCCCAGTTTAGAAGGATGTAAGCTACCTGTCCTGCCACAACAGTGCAGACCACAAACCTTCTTAATGTAAAACAACTGGTCTGAAGCTCAAATGATTAAACCAAAAGGCTTAGAATAACAGTTACAATTTAATCAGGCTATTACCAAGCAGTAATAAATGCAGCAGAATAAATACAATTGAGTACTTTTAAAAAGAGGCAAAAGCAAAATAAAGTGCATTTTTTAAGTAAAGTGCAAGGAGAGAGGAAGGAGGAGCAGAAGAAAAATTCAAGGTTAAGGACCTAAGTGGGTTGGCCTTCTCAAATGTTCTCTCTGTATTAAGTAGAGTAAACACCAGACTGGGGGTGGTGTCCCAGATCAAATTTACAGTAGGGGCGGGCAACTGCAAAGCCACCAACTATAACAACACCACAAGAATATGGTGGGGATGAAGGGAAAACAGTTTCAGGACAGATGAGAAACATAAAACAATGCCAGAAAATATATAAAATAATTCAGTCGGGCAAACAATAATTCAGTCAGGCAAAATTAAGACAATGCAGAACTCTGAAAGGTTAAAATGCCAAGAAATATACTTATCAATCAGCGATATATTTCCAGATTGTTTGAGAATCACACCAGCCAGAAAACCAGGAGTTTCCAACAGTGTATGCAAGAATTTACAAACAGAAACTATTTTTAAATCAGCAATCCTTGACGCAATCAGATAACACAAAGGCTGTTAGACCAGTTTTATAAACTCCACCTCAGAAATAGGGAGGAGCAGTTTCAGGACAGATGAGAAACATAAAACAATGCCAGAAAATATATAAAATAATTCAGTCAGGCAAACAATAACCCAGTCAGGCAAAATAAAGACAATGCAGAACTCTGAAAGGTTAAAATGCCAAGAAATATACTTATCAATCAGTGATATATTTCCAGATTGTTTGAGAATCACACCAGCCAGAACACCAGGAGTTTCCAACAGTGTATGCAAGAAACTCTGTTTATTGTCAATTTTTTTTATTTTTAGCAATTATTTTGTATCTACATTAAGGGTGTCAACATTCTGTACTTATACACACATATATATGTGTGTGTGTGTGTGTGTGTGTGTGTGTGTGCGCATGTCAGTGTATACACATATATAAATATATGTATGTATGTATGTATGCATGTTTGTGTGTGTATGTGGGTGTATTGATATGTCTGTATACGTAAATAAATAAGAAGGGTACAAAGCATCCCTGAAATATGGTAAATTTGTACTATGAATGTTTCTAAAAATGTTTTTTTACAGGGGTTTAGCTCCCAGCCACCACCCCCCACTCCTCAGTATGGAGGCTTCTAACCTGACAACATGATAACCTAATATACATATTAGAGGTTGCTCTGTCTTGGAGAAAGTGATTATTACATTTGCTGACAAATATCTTTACATGTTTAACATTAGATTACTGTTGCAGCAACTTGAGCTATTTGGCTTATGTCCCGGCCAGGATATGACTGTTGGCCAGCTTTCTAAGCTTCAGAGCAACTTCCAAGCACCCTAACTGCCAGGGGCTCAAGTTGAGCCACATAAAAAGGTCAGTTGGAGTGCCAAAATCTTTAGAGTTTCTTGTTATAGAAGCTTGATGGAAATGACTGTTAAGCAAGCCATCAAGGCCGGGCAGATTAGCATCCTTCTGAAAAAATGTAAGCTTCTTCATTTTCTGAGGAAAAACTATGATTTTTCTGTGAAAAAAAATCTTATGCTAGGAAAAGTACATTTTAAGGACCGTCATGAATTGTGGGAGAGTTTTTTCTCAATGTATGTTTGCATGTAAAAACTGTTTAAAAATGTTAATTTCTGCATTTTCATGTTGAATTAGACTTAGGGGCATGGTATTGTGATTTTGGAGACTGTAATTTATTTATTTATTTACTTACTTATTTTTACCCCAAAATGCTTGATTTTCTGTCAGGAGGTGTACCTGACTATCACCGGCTCATCTGCCAATCTTTCAGGTTTCCTTTTTGGCTGAACCATGGAGCAATTGTCTGATTTCTTGGTTCTTCCTTCCCTGTCCACAAGAAGAAAACTTCTAGGGAATTTTTGTGTGCCAGGTTGTCTCCCTCACATTCTTAGCTGCTGATGGGGGACTCTTCTATTTCTGGACTTGGTTCCTTGAACCTTTCATCCAAGTCTCAGTCCATCTGGTGTAACTGCTAAGGTCCAAGAGGTAGACATGGCGGTATGATTGTCCTCACTGTGTAAAGGAGACCCACTCTTGCTGGTCTTAGCAGAAGGAGTGGATGAGGGTCTACTTCTTAACCCAGGATAGTGCCCCTGCCATTAGTCATTTTTTCCAAGTAGACTTCTAAGAAAAGAAACAAAAAATTAAGTCTTGCTATATTTTGCTAAGGAAGTAATTTCTACTTTTAGTGTTTCATATTCTTTTTTTTTCACTTAATTCAAATAGAATCTTTTTCTGAGACCTTAGCAGAAAAATGAAAGAAGTATTTTACTGGGAACAGAATGAAATCCCCATTTCCCAGCAGAGTATTATAATTTATTATATTTGGATATTTCATAGCCTGCAGCTGTTCCTCCTGTTTTGTCAGCTTTAAAGGATGATCATCATAATATTGATGATCTACAGTAGCCTTAGTTATATGGGTTGTATCCTGCCGAGGATATTGTTGGTCAGCTTCCAAACCTTCAGGGCACCTTCCATGCACCCAAACTGTCAGGCAGCTCGAACTGAGCTGAATCAAAGACAAGTTTGGGCTCGTAATCCTTCAGAGCTTTACTGCTGCTGTAGAGTACGCTCCTGTGAGGTTTTCGAGGATTCACAGATGGCTTGTTCTTTCCTTTGCTGGGCAGATAATATCCCTTTGGGGGGACTTCCGTTTTGAATTTTGTTGAAATTTTATAACTTTCATGTGTAGGAAAGTTATTTTAAAGGTAGGTTGTGTTGTAACAGACTTTCTTGAGACTGTAACATACTTTTAAACAGAATGCTTGTTTCTTCTGTAGAGAAATTGTGTTTAAAATACTGTGCCAGTCCCATAAAAGTAAACTAAAGTGTTTTTACTTTGTTTTTTCTGTCAAAAAGTAACTTTTGTGGACTGGTATGGTTCACCGGCAATTGCTGCTTCTTTTCCACAGGAAAGAGGCACAATTGTCGGCTTGACCATGGAACAGTCTACCTGTTCCACAGTTGCTCCTTTTTCCAGCCACCAAAAAAAAAAAAATACAAAATAAGCAACCTCTACCACCACAGCAAGCTAGCATTCTACCTCACCCCCAAGTGGGTGACTCCGCTATGGCCATTTGTTGTACCTCAGACCACTCATCTTTTACCCCAAATCCCTCTGGTGTAGCAGCTGCAGTCACTATGGATTGGGGGTTAGCCACATCCTCTGTGCTGTTGGACTCCCCCCGGTAGGAAAGGGAGTGCCACTCTTGTTGGCCCTGGGAGAGGGAACAGAGAAGGTTTCCCTGTTGTGTCAGAATTCTGTGCCCATCCTTGGGGAAGCTGCTGCTTCCATTAGTAATATGGTTGGTCCCATTTTTCCTGCCAAAAAGATACAGAAAACCATGCATGTGTCTACACCTACTCAATTTTCTTGGGATAGGAGTAGTTTACTGGATTTGACTCAGGGTTTAATTCAGGCTGTTGATCCTTCTTGTAAAGTAGTTTCTGGTAAAAGAGAGGTTTCTGAGTTACTCAGAAAGCACCGAGATGTTACCGAACAACTGTACGTAAAAATAATAGTGTTATCTGAAATCTCTGGTCCCAGCATCAACAACCTGAAGGATTTTCTAGAACTTATGCCCATTCCTCCTGTTCTGTCTGCTTTAGAGGATGTGTGTATTACTGCTTGCAGTTTCCTGATAGCCAGCCAGCTGCTGTTAACAGGCAGATAAGAATTATAAAGTTCCTCAGACTTTTAGATTTTTGCATACTATTCACAAACCTGACTCAGCAGCTATAGCTTTAGTTGATCCCACTGCTGCTAAGCACTTAGTTAATTCCAATCCCACTCTTTCTAATAACAATGGAAAAATTGATCCATATGGGAAATAAAGTGCATACTTCTACAACTTTGATTTTTCAGAATTTTGAATTGTCAGGCTCATATGTTAAAGTTTGTTCTGACAAACTGTGGAAGTATGAGGAATGTTTTATATGCAATTTATTTTTGTGAGGAAAAATCTGCTTCAATTAATTTTCTTCTATTGCACAGGTCACCGCTCATTGCTTTAAGTGTGTGTATGACTCTGATATAGCTTCCAGGGCTATGGCCACTGGTACTGTTTTGAGGATGTTTGCATGGCTGCATTCTCAGAACCTCCCAGTTGATGTTGAAATTCAGTTGTTAAATTCTTCCTTGGATAGAGATTTAGTGGTTGGCCCTTCTGCTGCAGAAGTGATCTAAAAGTGTAATGAAAGGGGCAAGCTGATCCAGAAAACCTCTTAAGATTTTTCAGCCCTCCTTTTCCAATTTTTCTGAGGAATTTTCTATCACCTCATCTGATTTTGACAAAAATAAAATTAAAAAAAAAAAACAAAAAAAAACAATAAACAGTCTCAAAAAATACAGGTAAACATATATTTTAAGAAGAAAGGACAAGGGGGTTCCAAAAAAGAAGTCTTGAACCTCCCAAAACCAAGAACAAGACTGAATGACTGTTCAAGACACCTTCTGACCCCATCCCATCCAGGCCCATTTTTTTCTTCCAGAAATTCTGAATCTCTTTTTTTTTTTCTCTTTGGCAACAGTTTTTTTTCTGACAAATAGATTCTGAAAATCATTTATCAAGGTTAGAAATGGCAGTGGGAGGAAGTTACTTCTTTCCTGGGGGTCAGTCCTCATCCTGAAGTTCAGACTGTTTTGTTTCCACTGGTTCTTCATTACATGCTGTCCCAAGGAGTGGTAGAACCAGTTCCTCCTTCCCAGGTGGGGAATGTTTTTTATTCAAGCATATCTCTAATGCCAGATAAAGAAAATGCTTGGAAACCGGTTCTGGATCTTTCTTTCCTAAACCTGTTTGTAGTAGTACACAAATCAAAAATGTCACTTCACAATGTGTTGCCTGTTCTCCCTTTTTCAAGTTCCTGGCAAGACTAGACTTAAAAGATGCTTGTCATCACATCCCTAATCATTCATACATCATATGTTTCTTAAGATTTCGTGTGTCTGGATCACATTACCAGTTCTCTGCCTTACTCTTTGGACTATCAACTGCATCAAGAGTGTTCACATAGTACCTAGCTTCACTTAAAGCTCAATAGAGGCTACAATGTATCCACATTTTTCCATATATAGATGACCAGCTTATCTTTGCAGAGTCTTTTTCAAAGTGTCAGAAATCGCTCTCTTGGTTGAGAGATTTCTTACACAAGCTGGGATTCCAAGAGAACATTCAAAAGTCTTTTTCATACAGGATTATGTTCCTGGGATGTCAACTAGACACCACAGTTTAAACATTTTTTCTTTCACAGGAAAAAATATGTCTTTATCTAGATCTGTTTCTAAGGTTTTTTACTCAGACGTCCGTCACTGTGAGGGAATACCTTAGGATTTTGGGTCTCATGGCATCTAGGATTCTTATGATACCTCTGGTAAGACAACACATGAGAAAGATACATTAGTAGTTGAAATCACTTTGGTCCCAGCATCGACACCCATTTTCATTTCATATCCCTGTGCTGGGGGTTGTCAGAAGAGAAATCTTTTGGTGGAGATAACAGATATCCTTAAATCCCGGTCTCCCCTTCTCCCTCCCTGCTTCAAAGCAATCAGTCACCATAGATGCTTCAAACTTTGCTTGGGGAGCAGGGTCAGGAGGGATAAAAGTGCAGGGGGTGTAGGACACCAAGGGCAGACACAAGCACATAATTATCAAGGAGTTGATCGCCCTGATCAAGGCACTCAACTCTCTGAATCATCACTGATCTCTGGGATCTCTTCAAGTGGTTACAGACAATACCACAGTCATGCAGTACATCAACAAATAAGGGAAAACCAGGTCATACTCACTTTATAGACTAGCCATGTTAGCTTGGGATATAGCTTCACAGCACAGTCTCACTGTACAGGCACCCTACATTCTGTCAGAGTAAAGTTGTGTGGCAGACAAGCTGGGCGCGACCCAGGCAGACCCTCATAAATGAAAACTAGATCCAGGAGTCTTCCAAGATTTCACCCATCTGTGAGGAGTTCTTCAAGTAGACCCCTTTACCTTCTTTTTGCAAAGTCAACTGACAAGATCCTGCTCCAGGACTCCATGCAGGAAGACCTGGAAGACACAGATGCCTTTTCGTTTATTTGGGCAGGAATGTTCCTGTATGCTTTTCCACCCTTCCCACAAGTAGGTACCTACGTTTTTGTAGACTGGACGAACATATGGTATCCTTGGCAAGATACGTCCCATAAGTGAATGCAACAGTGATTTATTTGAACATCTAAATTATGGCAAGTCTTACACAACTGTACTTTCTGCTGTGCCCTTGTGGCTTGGCCTGTAGCCATTTTCTCCTGTTGGGTACGTGCCCCATCTGCCTGGGTTGAGATAAGCAGTGGTGTGACAATAATGAGTCCATTACCAGAACTAGAACCACAGAGGCAGAATAACACTAACTGTTGGGGAGTGACAGGGTACTGTCAGCATCCTTGGTAAGTGACCTGTGTAGTCAGTACTTTACTGTGGTCCTTGTGTGCTTTGCATGGTAATAGCGCTGTTCAAGTTTATGAATTGTGTTGCTGTCCTAGCAGTAGATTGGCTGTGTAGTTTCCAGTACCTTTTTAGGAATGCATGCTGTACCTTTGAATACTGAGGTTTATTCTTGGCTTCATGAAAAGGGTAGAAGAGAATGTATTTCATAAAAAAATGCAATATTGAAACTAACTTTATGAAAATAACACTTATAGAAACAATTTTTAGCTTCACAGTTTCTAACAATACTGTAAAATAATTAATTTTTTAATGTCTCTGTATTTTTTAGGTTTGTGCCATTCTCATTTCTTGGGTCCTGTGTTTGGGTTTGTAAGGATGGATTCCACTTTTATTTTGTATGGTATGGTGGGAGTCCATGTTTTAGGTCTTGAAGTTTTTGTATTGCACAAATCTTTTTAAATTGTCTTGTAGGCCTCTCTTATATGGAATAACATCTCATTTTATGAATACCTCTCGAGATGGACATGGCCATGGAAAGGTCCCCCAAGATTCTTCATTTCCTGCTTCTAGAAGGAGCGCAGTGAGACTGCCTGGAGAAGGAAATGTAGTAGGTAACTGTTTTAGATTATTTTACTTCACAATTAGTTTATTAGGTCACAGATAAATCCATTTAACCATCATTTCTGTAAAATGCAAGCAATGAAGTACATCACCCTCTTTAAAACAGTTTGTGGGAGATCATATAAATAACTGAAAGGATGACAGTGCAATAAATTATATGTTAATTGAGAAAATTCATGCAGTGATGTACATAACATGTTTTAAAAGGCTTAATTTTCCAAATAATTTGCTGATGATTGTTGCAGCATCAAGTAATTGTAAGTTAGTAAAGAATAAGGTGCATAATTTGGGAGTGTTGTAGCCATGAAACTGACATATTTCACTTAGCGGTTTCTTTCCTGTAGCTTACTTTTTACCAGAAATAACCAACTTTATAATTCTGTATAAATTATAAAAGGTTCTCGTAACTCATTTCCTTCACGAATGATAACTCATTAGCTGCAGATGTATGGTTAGTTATCTTGCAGTATTACAGCAGGATGAAGGCTTGCCACGCTCAACTAAACAGCAAAACAAGTAGCATTTTTAGGTAGCCAGTGTTGGTTGATCAGAGTCATTTAGTTTACTGCAACATCCTTATTAAAATCTTGCAAAAGAGACAGTCTCACTGATGTCATTATATCTGCATACATAAGCTGCATAAATAATAAGTGTTAAATTATTTCAATATAGAACAACATGGAGTACTTCATTAAGAATCAGTTGGATGGCTGATCAGTTGAAATTTTGTGTTCTTGCCTTGAAAAAATATAGAAAATATAGCACATGTTTTAGTTAAATTGTTACTGGTAATGGTTTCAGACATATCTAAATAACGGGTCTAGCTACTGTATTTTGAAAAAAAAAAAATAAGTTTCATAAAACGTAATACTGCATGGGTCTAGATTCTTCTTGCCCCTTTTCCACTCTCTGTACATGCTCAAAGTATTTTATTACTTATTTTTTGTATTAATAAAAGCGTGTTAATATGTGCTTCAACTGGCATGTCATAAAACAATATGTTTTCCATCTCCTTTCTGCAGTTCATATGGCATTTGGGTAAAATTTCTAGAAACTATTTAATATAATCAGAATTATGTGTGATATTTTTATTTTTTTAATTTAAAATCCACATTCTATGAGATTGTATCTGCATACATAAGCTGCGTAAATAATAAGTGTTAAATTATTTCAGTATAAAACAGCATGGAGTACTTCATTAAGAGTCAGTTGGATGGCTGATCAGTTGAAATTTTGGGCTCTTGCCTTGAAAAAAAATATAGAAAATATAACACATGTTTTAGTTAAGTTGTTACTGGTAATGGTTTCAGACATATTTAAATAACGGGTCTAGCTACTGTTTTTTGAAAGAAAAAATAGTTTCATAAAACGTAATACTGCATAGGTCTAGATTCTTCTTGCCCCTTTTCCACTCTCTGTACATGTTCAAAGTATTTTATTACTTCATTTTTTTGTATTAATAAAAGCATGTTAATATGTGCTTCAACTGGCATGTCATAAAACAACATGTTTTCCATCTCCTTTCTGCAGTTCATATGGCATTTGGGTAAAATTTCTAGAAACTATTTAATATAATCAGAATTATGTGTGATATTTTTATTTTTTTTATTTAAAATCCGCATTCTATGAGATTTTTGTCTTTTAAGTTAATGTGTGTAATTCTTTGCAATATGAAAGTGAGCAGTGAACATTAAAAGAAAGCTGTGCTACAGTTCTTACTTTTAGTTCTAGACAGAAGTTATTTCTTGGTAGATAGAGTTGGAAGATTTAGTTATGTATACATCAGCACTGGTCTATGGTCTTTGTAATCGGGATCAGTGATCTAACATTCGTTGTTCCTTATATGGTGACATTTTAGCTTCAGAACAAGAGTGTGTAATGCGTAATGCTATTTTAGCTGTTATCAGGCCTTAGTAACAGTGGCACAGACTTTTATGAGTATTTTAGTTGATTACTTATAGCTCAAGAGAGATAGTGTTACTTCATTCACTTCTGTTCTAGTAGCATTTTGTTATATAAGCTTAAGTAGTCATTTCAGCCTAAAGATATAAATACATAAATTACTCTCAAGCCTGCAATTATCTGGTGTGCTTTTTATTGAAGACTTCATTGGCTTCTTAAAATCATAGTACATGTATGAAAATAATATGTAGGATCTTTTTAATATATTTGTTTTCCTGATATTGATGCTTTGCACTATTATTTAATCATTTTAGCTTTTTTTTAAATCATTGTTTGACTGCTTTGGCTAGATTATTTATTTCTTCAGCCAGAGTTTTAGTCTTATCAAAGACTGACTGGTGGTCAGTGGCATTCAGTACAAGCCAAGATAAATCTTGATTTTCTGTACGAGACTGTTTTGTTCATTTCATTACCTAATAATATCTCCATATAGCAGTAAATATTGTAAGGGAATTAAACACCATGCAGATAAAACGGCCTTGTTTATTCCGATGCACTCATTTTTCTTCTTTTTGTTGCAGCATAGTGAATATTAGTTTGTGTGAAATAAAGACTAAAAAAAACATGCATTATGTATTACATAAGTATATCCACTTTGGAGTTGTAGGTAATCTGCCCCTGGAGATGAGCTATTTCACAGTGATGGTCAGAATCTTAGTTTACTATGCAGTGTTTGATTAGTTTATTGATGGGACCACATGTCTTAGTCCTTAACATAATTTTAGGAAGTTTCTATACTTCCTAACTTGACAGGCTCCCTGTCCTTCCCATGCCCATCCACAAGGGTACAGCATTGACCAGTAGAATATTAAGGCACATTGCAAGTGGCAAAATTCCTGTCTCTTTGAAGTTATTCCCTCTAAACTGGGAAAACTGGGATCTCAGCCAGCAAGCAAGTACTGTGTGTAAAAATGCCAAATTTATAAGTATATCAGTAGCCCTGTAATGTTTCTTTTGTTATTTTTGAGAAAAGTTATATTGAGTCTGTGCATGTCTTGTTATCTCATTGCCAGTCTATTTCCTGGTTTTGGTATACAACATTTTTATTTTTATTTTTTTTATTTTATTTTATTTAAGTTTGATGACTGGGGAAGTCCACTGGGGCAAGAAGAGCCCATTTTCAGTGGAGGCCTGGGGAGAAAAGCTCCACAATAATTGCAAGTTACATTTCACATGTTACAAAAGGACATAGTTCATACAGCTAATAAAACATTTACAGATAAGCTCCATGATATTTGCAATTGGCTTGTCACAATGTTACAAAAATTAAAAGACATAATTCAATACAGAAATTTCAACATTTACATAAAGTGAATATTTTTGTTATAAACTCAATTGTAAGTTTAACATTTCAAAATATATAGCTACTAGCTATTAGTAGGTTAGGAAAATATTATGCATGGAGAGGGTAGTAGTATAATTGAGATTGGAGAGTATAGTACAATAGATATTAGAGAGAAAATTAGTTTTTGGTAGGGGAGGGATTGTTTTGATTGGGATGAAGTAATAGTAGTGGTAGTTGTATGAGTCAGTGCAAGGTGGAATGCGGTGGGGAAGGGTTTAAGTTGAAGCGTGGCAAGGGCATTCCCATTTTGAAGAAAGATGAGAGAGTAGCTGAGATTTGAAATATGTATGGTTAGGTAGGTTTCGTAGGTGTGTGGGGAGAGAGTTCCACTGTTTAGCTAAGGTGTGGGACAGCAGTAGATGGCCAGGAGGTCGTGCAGGTTTATGGACCTGAAGGAGATTTTGGTTTTTGGATCTGAGTGAACGGTTGGGAATGTAAGGTTTTAAGGAAGTAGTGAGAGCTGGGCAGTTGGCAGGTTTAAAGATGAGCTTGTGGGCAATGGTGAGTTGTAGGTAACTGAGGTAGTTCAAGCCAGTTGAGGGTGAGGAGGGAGTGGCAGTGGTGGGATGAGTTTTTTGAATTGGTTGCAAATTTGGAGATCTTGTGGTAGTAGGATTCAAGTTTGGACCGAAGGCCAAGATGGAGATTGATGAAAAAAGGGGCACCATACATAAGGGAGGGGAGTAGGAAGGTAGATGCAAGAGTTTGACAGTTAGAGGGGCTTAGGAAGCGGTTGTGCCTGTAGAGGAAACCTAACTTTTGGTGGGTTTTCTTGACTGCGGAGTGGATGTGGGTGTCATATTTTAGTTCTTCATCAATAATGATGCCAAGAAGCTTGGTGTTGGGAATGATTTCAAGGAGGGTGTTTTTTTTTTGGCTCTGTATGGTGAATGTGGATTTGTCAGTGGAGTTTTTGGTAGGGGAAAAAACATTAGTTTGGTTTTATTTGCATTTAGTGCCAGATGGTTAACTGCATCCAGGTTTCTGTTTTAGAGAAGGCTAGTTGGGTTTTTGCTAGGGGCTTGGAGGGGAAAAAGGCTGAGCAGATGATTGTTGAGTCATCTGCATATTGGATGATAGATGAGTCTGGGATGGATTGGTGAAAGTTGTTAATGAATAGGTTGAAGAGAAGAGGGCCAATAACAGAACCTTGTGGGACACCTGTGGGTGTGGGAAGGAAGGTGGAGGTTGAAGTTTTCCATTGGACAGCTTGTTGGCAGTTGGACAAGTAGCTGGAAAACCAGGTGAGTGTGGTCGGCGAGAGGTGTAGGGTGGAGAGTTGGGATATAAGTAGGGTATGTGAGATAGTGTGAAAGGCCTTTGACAGATTTAAAAATAGTGTGGATACGAACTTGCCTGAGTCGCTTTCGAGGTTTATGGTTTAGGGGAGAGGAGATTGTTTAGTGTTTGGTGTGCCATGAGTTGTGCTTGTATTGTTTTCTCTAGTATTTTAGAAAGAGGGGAAAGGATGGCAATAGGCCTGAAATGAAATGTTAATACTTTTGTGGGATTAATAAACCGTTAGAGATTTTAATATTTGTATAACTGTTGAGTCCTGATGCAGGTTACATACAGGAAACTCACATTGATCTGCCTGAATAAAGCAAATGATAACTTTTTTTAGTGTTTTTGCAAGTTGTCATCCATCAGACAGTGGAAGCATAGTAGTTCTGACACCCATAGTAACACAAATTACTCTGATCATCGTCATCAGTCCCACTTTTCTCATTTTTACATGGCACAAGTGTGTTGCATCAACTTTCTATACCTCTCTCTTACTTCACTGCCACTTTTCTAACTTTGACAGTCATACTTGACTGTTGCAGGTTTTCTCTCACTCAATACATCCCTTAGTCAGATGTCCTACTCTTTTGCCTTTGTCCTGCCTCTCCCAAATCTTTTTTACCAAGTAGTTATCATCTTTCCTGTACAGTGTGACTGAACGGCTGTAATCTATTCCTGACATATACTGCATACTGCAGTTAGGGCTGCTTTGGCTTCAGCTCTAATACCCTTGTTTCTTCATCTGTCCCACAGTATGCATTTTGTTGCCCATCTTAGGCACTTCCTCTCCATCACTTCAAGCATGTTCAGCTGCTGTGCCCTAGCTGATGAAGTTTCTGTGCTGTAGAGAAGCACTGGTACACCTTACTTTTTAGCTTCTTTGACATTTGTCTCTCGCACACTGACACACTCCTAGCACTTTGGATTTGCCTCTCGCACACTGACATGCTCCTGGCACTTTGGATTTGCCTCTCGCACACTGACATGCTCCTGGCACTTTGGATTTGCCTCTCACACACTGACACGCTCCTGGCACTTTGTGCCAGCTGGTAGCAGCACCTCTTATTCTGGCTTTGCTCTTTTCCTTCAGACTTCCTTCTACTCCACCACATCTCCAAGATATTTAAAGCTCTTAACTTGTTCCCTTCTAGCTCAATTTTCAGCTTCTTCTTGATTTCCCTCATTTTCTACCATGATCACTGCCTTGTCTGTAGTCAGTTTATCCCATGTCCTTCATTTTTTGCATTCCAGGTCTCTTATCATTGCTAAAGTTCCTGTTCACTGTCTGCCTATGCTGCCACATCATCTGCATACAGCAGCTTTTAGATCTGTTCCCTGTGACCAGTTTGCTATTGTAGCCCATCACTGCTATGAACAGGGCAGGTTTAGAACTGAGCTCAGATGCACACCCAATGGGAACTCCTCTGAGTCCAAACACTATTTGCTTTTGAGTCATTAGGTAGTTGTACATAGCGTGCACTAATTCTACCATTGTGACTGTGGCTGCAATATGTCCTAAATCTTCAGGTAGATTAGCACTAATAAAGTATTTGTTATGGGTTTTAAATTTGCTCCTGTATCACTGTTTATTCTCATACATTACAGAAATGGTGCAGCTTTGTGCCAATTTACTTTTTTTGTTTTTCAAGAGATTCTTATTTTAGTTGTTGATTGAAGTGTGCTGTGCATTTCATTTAACTCATCTAATACAATGCAATATCTTCCAAAAAACGTAGGATGGAGGACTACAGTTCATACTGTTTCCCAAACTAATACTGTGTGTGCACTTTACTTGCCCTATAACAGTCTTGCGGTGTCTCTGTCATATTCCATGTATTGACTGAGGTAAATGTTCTTGATCTACTTATCATGTCAGTATATGGTTTTGCCATTCGTAAATACAGTTCAACAAAAATATCCAAGTCAGTGAGGGTATTTTACAGTCTCCGGCAAATTAAACTGATTAAAACTACCACATTATCTAGCTCTTTCTCTGCTAACGACAATACTTAGACTTATCTGTAAGCTAGAAAAAATGCCCAGCCCTTAACAACTTAATACACTACTCCCCTACTAGAATTCTCTAATCACTAAAACAAAATCCTCTAAAACTGCAGGTGACTGTATTTACATAGTGTAGCTAAACTGTAGAACCACATCCCACTACCACTGAAACCCATCCATAATGCAAACAGATTTAAACAACAACTAAAAGTTCACCTATCAAATCAATGGATCTGCTCCTGTAGATCTCCTGAGTAAATGCCACTGTTATCTTCAGCTTGCCATATCGTCAAACCATTTCTCTTCATTCAGAGTCCTGTGCCCAACACCAGTACCTGAATAATTTTACTACCATCTCCCAGGTATATACAGTGCCCAGCACCAGTACCCGAACAGTTTTACTACCATCTCCCAGGTATATACATTGGATATACACCTCTTCAGATACTCAGTGTTCAACATCTACTAATCCATAAGTATCTTTTATACTGTAATAGTTCTCTTTTTTCATATAACTGTAATCTAATTTGCAAATGTATGTGTATTTGTTAATGTGTATTATTTAATATGTGTGTATATTACTGAATGTCTGTTTAAAAATGTAATATGTTGGAGCTTTTTTTTCCTGAGCCTCCACTGAAAATGTTTCTTTGACTAAACCCACTCAGACAAAACCAGGTAAACAAAAGCAAAATAAGTAAAATAAACTAGTCCTTTTCTTGCACTAGGATACTTTCACAGTAGGAGTGAGCCATATTAAGTCAATACATTATAAGAGACTCCAGAGAAAACAAGCATGCTAAGAACCTGATAGGATTGCCACAGCATTCTGCTTAAGACAATGATCAAATGCAGATTTTTACAGTTTATTGGTTTTACGTGAGCACCATTTGTCCTTTTGTGATTTTGGTTATCAAATGCAGATAAACTTGCCATCCAGCAAAATGAGGAAAAAATATATGCAAACAAGAAAATGATTGCTTGACTCTGTAAAACATTATTTTTGACCCGCTGTAGCACAAGGATAACCAAATACATTTCTACCATCCTGAAAGCTATGCAAGTATCTAGGTTGTAATTGTGGTCAGCTAACTAAATTCAGAAATGAACTATTCATTATGCCCTAAAAGAAAATATTCATATCATTAAGGTTTACTTTATGTAAGGTCATGCAAGAAGCCTTTTTCTAGAAATTATTTTCCTGTGCCATGGAAAGTGGCACAGATCTTTGCAGTGCATGAAAGGATGCCACACTGTCACCTTGAAGAGCTCTCTTTTCCTCTCTCACTCTCTCTTTCATTATTGAACGCTCTACAAAATGTTTTTTACTGTTTTTTTTAACTGATTGTATTTCTCCTCTTCTGTAACCAGTCTTATTTGTAACTACTTTGCATCATTTGAAAAAAAATGCTCAGGAGACCAAACCCTTCTTAATGGTGAGTTTTGAAGTCAAAAAAGCTTTTGAAATGTTATGGAGTAAGCTTATGTTCCACAAAATGTTTCATATTCCATTCCCTGCAAATATAAAGGACTTTGTCCTGATTATCTTTGAAAAAGGTAGAGTTCGAGTAAAATTCTTAGAACAGCGTTCAAAAGACTTGTGGTTCAAGGTTAAAGAAGCATATCACCTAATCTCTTCTACCATTTGCATTTTGTTTAGAATCACTAGGTAGTCTGAAATAGAAAATATCAATTGACCAGGTAAAGCACAGAGATAATTTCACTCTCTTGCTGTTTTTCTCTTTGATGGTGATCAGTCTTTATATTTAATTTCAGCTTACCCTTTCATGTACCTGTGAATATATGTTAACTATATTTGTCACTCTGTGAGGGTATGAAGTTAGCATTGATAGCTCCGTCACAGTTAGTATTAATGATGTTGCATTAGGTAACATTTGTAAACAATATCCTTTTAAAATGGAGAAAAGTGTTTTAAGTATTTTGGTGGCCATGTTCTTCCAGAGTAAGTTGGCTTTGAGGATTAAGGAGCTGTTAACAAGCTGTTTCCTGTGGTCCAGAGGAGTAGGGTTTGATTCCCTCAGCCTCCATTGTCTAACTGTGTGACTCTGAGCAAGTCACTAAACCAAACATTGTTCCTATGCTGAGTGTGAAAAAAGTCTGTGGAGATCACTGCTGTACCCCAGAAACAATTATAAATAAAAGTAAAACACTGCCACACACCAAATAGCCTTTTTAAAATGTAATGTTCTACTTATTACCCCACAAAGAATCTAAGCATGAAAGTGGTAGCAGTACGTTTTATTACACCCCTTCTGACAATAATGCGTGTAAAAACAAAGTCCTTTAGTAGCTTATTTCATCTGGGATGAGAAAAAGGAAGCTAGAACTTCTAAATGTCTGTACCCCCCTTACATAATCTCAACTACCACGGTTCATGGGTAACCCCTTTACAGGCATATTTAACATAAGTTCACATTCTACCAAGAAGTCTTGGTGTTTGGTCACCATTCTTGCTGCTCTGACAAATTGCCCCTTTATGACAGTCTTTTTTTGTTTTTGTGAATGCCCACTCGTAAAATGTAATAATATATTTGAATAAGTGAGTTTCCTATATAGTTTTGATATATGCTGTCTCCACCCAAGATTGTGCTAGACAGTCAAGAGGAGAAGGTTAACACCTACACTACACCTCAAGCAACACATAGCCCTTCTAAACCCACACCACCAACACCCACACATAGCAACACTAAACCCACATATGCAGAGGCCCTTAACAGTAACCTGCCCAAGCAACAAGGACCTCCAAAGCTGAAACGCAAACAAACACCAATCACAACCAAAGTGTCACATAGCTCACAACACCAGTGTGCCACCCAACAACAGCCTCTAAGACAAGACAACGTACCCAACACTTTAGCCACAGGTGACTCTATAGTCAGACATACTGATGTCCCACTCACCAGACTGAACAAGGAGAAAATTACAGTCAGCTGCCTATCGGGTGCCAGGATCCACCACATAACGCATGCACTCAAGTCACTCCACAGCAAGTACAAATATGACTCTGTCATTGTCCATGTTGGAGTGAATGACTTGAGATGTACCTCCCTGGACTACATAAAAAGAGACATGGAAGAGCTCTCGGATCATGTGGCCCAGGCAGGTATTACCCTAGCCCTGAGTGGCATCCTGCCTTCGCCCAGAATGATACCACAGTATAAGGACAAAATGATTGACTTCAACAATTGGCTAAGCTTCTGGTGTCATTCAAAGGGTATCCAGTATCCGTCTGCCTGGGATGACATGATTGACAGACCACGATGCTTTGCCAGAGATAGTGTGCACATGTCACCCCTGGGATTCAGGTTACTGGCTAAGGCTCTTGCCACCCTTTTAGTGCCTTTTTTAAGCAAAGTTCAAAGGAAAAAAACACCCACCGTAACAAGCACCGTAAGCATGCAAAATCAGAAGGTAATTCTACTCGGTGCTAGAAGTCTAAACCTCAAAATGCACTCACTCGAGGCACTCCTAAAGATGGAGAACATCGATGTCTGTACAGTAACTGAGACCTGGTACAAGGCTCCAGAGAGCACTCCTGCAATACCAGGCTACAATTCTTACCACACTTTTTGACCACCAAACCAGGACTGAAACACTAAAGGTGGAGGAGTGTCCATATTCACCAAGGATATTCACACCGACAGGCTAGTTGCCCAACACAATGCGTCTGAAATTCTCCAGGTGCAACTAACACTAGATAAGACTGCAATCCAAATTGTAGCTTGCTACAGATCCCCCACCATGCCCCAAGATTCTCACTACACATTTCTAAACATACTGGAAAATATTAAGATACAAACAAACGCCCTAATACTGGGTGATTTCAACTACCCTGCCATTAACTGGGAAAACTACTTGTGTACCAACACCTTTGCCCAACGGTTCTTGGAATTCCTAAATTCCAACACCCTGGATCAACTAATCCATAGTCCCACCAGGGGCTCCAATATCCTAGACCTGGTCATTACCAACATGGGAAATCAATGCTTCACACCTATGGTCACCCCCTCGTTGGTCAGGTCTGATCATAAGCTAATCACCCTTGACATCCACCCCCCCCCCCCCCGTAAGGAAACCTCCATAAAAAACTTCCCCAAAGCCAACTTTATGCTACTGAAGTCAGAAGTGACAAACTTCATGACACCCATGCAGATGGGAACTGAAAGTTCAACTAATGAATCCTACACTAAGGCACTGTATGAGCACATCCACTCATGCATGAATCCTGCCATCCCAAACAGAACCAAGATGCTCTCCTCCAAAAAAAGGGAAGCCAGTCTGGTGGTCCCTTGCCATAAACAAACTTTACAACAAAAGGAAGAAACTGTTGCAGAAAAGAGGAAAATCCCAGGGTGCAAAAAGATCCTTTACCAGCCTCAGTAAGAAGCTGAGAGCCCTCATAAAATCCTCCAAAGCTAGTTACAAAAATAAAATTGCCAAAGATTCCAAAGACAACCACAAGGCATTCTATAGCTATGTCAAGAATCTAAATAGAAATGCTCAGATCTGCTCTGAGATACAACAGAATGCCGTTAAATATACTGATCCCAAGGATATTGCCAATATCTTGGCAGATCGATTCAATGCCAACTTCACCCCCCTCTCACCCCTAAAAGGCCCATCTCACTACCGAAAGATTACCAAATTCCAGTAATAACAGCCACACAGGTAAAAACTGCACTCTCCAAAGCTAAGAATACAGCGTCCGTGGGACCAGACGACATCCCAGGCTGTGTACTACATGAACTACAAAATGAACTAACACCTCAGCTAAGTGTCATGTTTGATCATAGCCTCACTTCAGGCTTCGTGCCAACTGAGTGGCGCACAGCTACAGTTATCCCACTCCATAAGGGGGGATCCACCTTGGATCCTAGGAACTACCATCCCATCAGTCTGACGAGCCTGATCTGCAAAGCCATGGAATGTATTATCATGGAACTTATAAACAAAGACATTGGCAACCTTCAAACACTGGACCCCACCCAATTTGGGTTTGTGAAGGGCCGATCTTGTCTCCTGAACCTGATTGACTTCTTCGAATCAGTCTCCAAAGTTGTGGACGAGGGTAAGGCGGTCCACACAGCCTATCTGGACCTCGCCAAGGCCTTTGACACCATCCCTCCACTGTGGAATCGTAGATAAACTTACTAAGCTGGACATTAATCCCTACATCACTCGATGGGTTGCCAACTGGCTTACTGACAGAACCCACACTGTAAAAGTAGCCAACTCCAAATCCAGCTCCAGACAAGTGACAAGTGGAGTACTTCAGGGTTCAGTCCTGGGGCCGCTCTTGTTTGGCATCTACTTCTCTGAAGTACAGGCCAACACTAAGGGATTCTGCTTAACAAATTTCACAGATGACTGCAAAATGGGAACCATTACTGAATCCCCATATGATGTAGATATTCTACAAAAGGGTTTTACAGAAGCAGATGCTTGGTGCCAGAGCCATGGGCTCCAGCTCAGTGCCAAGAAATGTATAGTTATCCCCTTTGGGAAAAAACATGTACCTGTGAATTACCACATAGGTGGCAGTACACTAAACACAGAAAGTGTGATAAGAGACTTAGGGACACAGTTGGACAGTGGTCTCATCTTCGATAACCACATCGCCACAACAGCCAGGAAATTCTTCTGTGTGGCACACCTCATCACTAAGGGCATTTTGTCCAGAAAAAAGGAGGTCAGTGTCCCACTGTAATGATCCCTCTTTAGACCCATTATAGAATATTATACAATGCCTCCTCTAAAACGTGCACGCTGATTGGCCAGCCCAACCAGCGTGCCCGTTGTAAATCCCTCAATATACTAACGGAAAAAGGTCAGGTCGCCCATTCTTTTTCCGTTAGTATAAAACACTGTCTCGCTATGTTAAAAGAGTTTAACATAGCGACAGGTTTAAAAAGCAACGCAGATCTCCGTTGCTTTTTAAAGCTGTCTCGATATGTTAAACTCCTTTAACATAGCGACATAGTAGTAAAGCAACGGAGATCTTGCGATCTCCGTTGCTTTTAACCTGTCTCGCTATGTTAAATGAGTTTAACATACAGACAGCTTTAAAATAAGCAACGGAGATCTCCGTTGCTTATTTTAAAGCTGTCTTGCTATGTTAAACCCATTTAACATAGCGAGACAGTAAAAAGCAACGGAGATCTTGCGTTCTCCGTTGCTTTTGCCCACAGCTCTGATGTACTGCGTAGGCATGCAAACACTGGAACACCAGACAGCTGCGGAAGGGCAGCAAAGAGGCATTATACAATGCCATTATTTAAGAAAAGTGATTATTTCTTTTCTTAAATAATGTCATTGTATAATAGCAATAACCCACTTCTTGTGGTAATGCTGATTTACCCACGCTTGTCTTTGTTTGGTCCCTCGGGCTTCGCCCTCGGGACCAAACCACGCCAACCGTGGGTAAATCCAGCATTACCCACACCCAGGCATGGGTTATTGCTATACAATACCCCGTTTGGTATGTACCTCTCAAGACATCTGCAACAACTGGAAAGACCGCAGAAATACCTAACTAAAAGGATCACAGGCCTAAATAAATGCCGTATGTTGACCGTCTAAAAAAAAAAGCTGTACTCTGTCGCATATCATCTACTCAGAGGCGATCTCTGCTTAACATACAAGGCCATATCAAACCCAGAGCTTTTGGACATGCTACACTTAAAGAAATCCCAATCCCTCAGACCCACACGCTCCAGGGATCTAAACCTTGTCATCACAATGAACAAAACATGCTGGAGGGATAGGTTCCTGACCCAGAGACTCCCCAGACTCTGGAATAGACCACCCATACATTTCAAGCAGAGCGCCTCTTTGGCCCTCTTCAAAAGGAACCTTGACGATTGGATGGGAGATAGGAAATTCACTCTGGGGATCACGTCAGTCACCCTGCTAGACAGGGGTCCAGGGAAGTAAATATTGTGAGAAGGAATAGCCAGGGAATTGTTATGGCTAGGCTTGTATAGGCCCTAGGGCCAATAGTCGAGTACCATCCTATGAACCTGTACGTGTGGTTATCAGTATCTTTCTCTAGCAATACCCTAGGGACGATAGCCGAGTACCAACCTATGAACCTGTACGTGTGGTTATCAGTATCTTTCTCTAGCAATACCCTAGGGACGATAGCCGAGTACCATCCTATGAACCTGTACGTGTGGTTATCAGTATCTTTCTCTAGCAATACCCTAGGGCTGATAGCCGAGTACCATCCTATGAACCTGTACGTGTGGTTATCAGTATCTTTCTCTAGCAATACCCTAGGGCTGATAGCCGAGTACCATCCTATGAACCTGTGAACCTGTACGTGTGGTTATCAGTATCTTTCTCTAGCAATACCCTAGGGCTGATAGCCGAGTACCATCCTATGAACCTGTGAACCTGTACGTGTGGTTATCAGTATCTTTCTCTAGCAATACCCTAGGGCTGATAGCCAAGTACCAGCCTATGAACCTGTGAACCTGTACGTGTGGTTATCAGTATCTTTCTCTAGCAATACCCTAGGGACGATAGCCGAGTACCATCCTATGAACCTGTACATGTGGTTATCAGTATCTTTCTCTAGCAATACCCTAGGGACGATAGCCGAGTACCATCCTATGAACCTGTGAACCTGTACGTGTGGTTATCAGTATCTTTCTCTAGCAATACCATAGGGACGATAGCCGAGTACCATCCTATGAACCTGTGAACCTGTACGTGTGGTTATCAGTATCTTTCTGTAGCAATATATCCAAGTATGGTATAGATGTCTTTTCAGTTTATTGTGTAAACACCAGAGAGTTGGCACTATTGTTAATATGTATAATAAAGTCATCTAATCTTGGTTTAGTATCTTTCCAAAGAAAAAACAAATTGTGGAGCCTGAAGACTTTTTAGTCACAGTGGATGTAAAAGACTTGTATTTGGTCATTCCTCATGAGGTGGGAAAATTATGGTTCACAGAATTTTTACATGAAAACCAGGTCCCACAAGAAGGAGTGAATTTATTTCAAGAACTTCTTGAACTTGTACTGAAAAATAATTTTATATACTTTGAGGAGGAGCATTTCCATTGAAAAAATGGGGTAGCTGTGGGCTCGAATTGTGGTTCATTAGTCGCTAACATAGTTATGGCACATTGGGAGAAGGAATACATAACCAATGGTGCATACGAAAATTCGTACAGGTTCTATACTTGATATTTGGACGATTTGTTAGAGCAGCAAGAATGGTGACCAAACACTAAGACTTTGTGGTGGAATGTGAACTTATGTTAAATATGTTCCTGCAAAGGGGTTACCCGTGAACCACGGTAGTTGAGATTATGGAAGAGGTGGTATATAAAAAGGAAATTGGCCACTTTAAACCTATTTTATCTTTAAATTGTGTAGAAAATAATAGGGAACCCCCAAAATGAAAATGTTCCTTGTCTATACAGAAGTAGTATGGTAACTAACTTTAACACTGAAAGTGGCTTGATTAAATGGGTACTTCAGAAAACAGGAATATAATGAAAGATTATGATGACAATTACTAGAAACTGGGGGAGAGACCCATTGTAGTACACAGAAAAGGAGCTAGTATGAAAAACATTTCAGAGAGACCCTTTAAAACACACACTGACTCTACAGTAGTAGAAGTCATGAAAAAGTGTGTTTTTGCAGCTACTGTAGATATGTCCACGTAGGTGAAGAATTTGTAATAAATGGACAGAAATTTAAAATGAAAGATAAATTTAAATGTACATCGAAAAGAGTGGGATACGTAGGCCTTTGCCAGGTATGTGATTCATTTTATATAGGTAAGACTAAATGCACCCTAAAAGAGCAGATGTGTGAACACCTTTATGATATTAAAAGGAACAAAAATACTAATGCTGTAGCCCAAAACATTAGTGACTGCCCAGGCCATAATTTTAAATTCAGTATTTTGGTTAAACATAGTGAGGGTGGGGGGACCACATTAGTGACTGCCCAGGCCATAATTTTAAATTCAGTATTTTGGTTAAACATAGTGAGGGTGGGGGGACCACAGACCCTGAGACTTGAAGCCAGAGAATTATTCTGGCAACTGCATTTTAATGCCTTGTATAGACATGGTTTACATGAACACTGCTCTTTTTCATGTTTATTGAAATTAAAAGCTTTAGAATGCTAGTGTGTTTGATTTTTTAGGGGAGACATAATTGCAGTTTTGAAATTTCATGAATGATTCTTTTAAACATGTTTATGCATGTTTACCTTTTTTATTGTATTTAATTTATGGAACAGGGTGGATTTTTAATAAAACTTTTACAAAGTTTTAAAATATTATTGTAACATATATTTATTATATTATATAATGTATTATAATACAATGCACTTTGGCAATAATGTACTGACAAACACTGGTTGCGTGTCACTTTAAATGCTAAAAGGAAAGGTTTCTTAATGACCACATGACCAATGTTTCTTAAGGATCACGTGACCATTATTTTGGAGAGTTATTTAAACTACTGACTGTTAGGAAGGTTTATTCTGAAGAAGTTCTGTGGGTATATGAGACAAAAGCACTTATTTTAATGTTTTTTTATTTTAATAAAGTTGGATGTGAAGTTTTAAACACCTTTTGTATTTATTTTATGGAGCATTAGAATGTTGTAGTTAGCTGTCAAGCTGCTGACTAGTCATCTTTCGCATGTTCATATAGTCCCTTTAGTGTAAGGGACAACAATCTTGAAGATACTATATAAAAGTAGTAGGAGTGTTGGGGGCACAGTTCCATCTTCTAGAAGGTGCAAAGAGTGAAACTACCCCTACACTCCTGCAAAATGACTTTAATAGTAGTACAGCAGATGTTCTTTGTGTTTGACTGTTGCAGTCATCACACTTGGGGTTATCTGCCTGCAGGTAGCCCTCAGTCGGCCCGAATACCAGAGACTTAGTATTTCTGTGTAGGTTGCTGTCGCTCCAGGTGTGACGTCAGGTTGTCAGGGGTATAAAAACAGGCAGCTGACGCCATTACATCAGTCTTTCTTGCTGAGGAGCTTGAAGCAGAAGCAGTTCACATTAGTGCTGGTCGGCCGCTACCTGAGTTTTCATTTCCGAATTGAATTATCCTGATGTCTTCTAAAGCTAAGTACCCCGTTGGGGATCCTTTCTTCTTGCTCTAACCGATGTCAGAAAAAGTTAACAGATGTCTTGCCTGTGGAAAGCAAATACCACACTGAGATTTCTATTCTTACTGCATCACCTGTTTAGGCCCAGACCATGACGTATCTTGCTGTCGGTTTTGTGCTTTGTTCAGCACCCAAACTATTCGTTGTTGGGCCCTTATTGTTGCTAAATACTTTCGTTCTCGATCTCTGTATTCTGAAATGGCTTCGGTAAGCCATCCAACTACTGATCTTCAAAAAAAACGTAAGGATAAAGACAGAAACAGACCGCACAGGTCCAAAACTCCTGATGACGCTTCCGTTAAGCTAGTCACCAGTTCTCCAGTACTCAGTGAGGCGCTTTTGCAGCCCCTGATGCCCGCTTCAATGGATTCACAGGCCTCTACCAAGACCCGTTCGGAGTCTGGTATGCCGTGAGACTCTTCTTCGACTACTCTTCGTCTCTACCTTGGATGGGTCCGGAGCCACAGAGCAGGCACTAGCTTCTGAGGAAGTTCTTCACACTACCAATATTCGACACAATCTGATGACTTCTTTCGCATCTTCAATTCTGTCTAAAACTACTGAGTTTCTAAGGCCAAGAGTACGCGCTATGCCTAAAAAATCGACGACCCAAATTCATGTACCTGCTTTCTTGCCACAACATCAAATACTTAAAATGGCAGAAGACCTTATTATGCTGATTAGGGGAAGTCAGCCTTCCCCTTCTAAGAGAAAAAAAGACCTGTCCCCAGCAGCTTTAACAGAGCAAGAGTCCGACTCTGAGGTATCTGATTATGAAGACATGCCTTTATCTGCTTATGAGGATTCATATGCAGAGGAATCCATTCCCTCTGCTTCCCCTCCAGAGGATTTTTCTTTTGGTGAAACCTTACATACTTTAAGAGAGCATTTCCACTGGGAATGCCAAGACTATCCTCAGTCCAAAAAGAGACTCAGAGAATTTCTAGATTTGCCACAACATAGGCCTTTAGCAATACCCCCAGTCCTGGATGTTGTGGATGATATCTTTATGAAATCCAGTTTAACTCCTGATACCTTACCCCCTGCTCCTAGGAAACCAGACAGGTACTACAGAGTTCCTGACTCTCACAAATTCCTTTTCAAAAATCCTACTGCTGACCCAGAGGTCATCTCCCAGGGGCCGAAAGGTATCAAAGCAACTACAGCTAAGAATCCCACCCCTTTGGACAGGGATTCCAGAGCTTTAGACAGATGGGGTAAGAAAGTATACACCTCTGCAACTCTCGCCATTAGGGCTTTGAATTGCCAGTTTCACATGTTGAAGTACCAACAGCATATTATGGAACTTATTAAGCAAAAGATAGCTACCTTTACAGACTGTGCAGAAAATAAAGAATTACAAGAGCTTATGCATTCTGCAAGCTAAGTCAGCAAGCATACTTTGCAATGTGGCTTTGATGCCCTAGAAGCATCTTGCAGGGCAGCAGTTACTGGTTCTGTACTGAGAAGGCATGCTTGGCTTAAGGAACAGACCTTGCCAGACCATGTCAAATCAAAATTACTAGACGCTCCTTTGAACAAGGACAATCTGTTTGGCTCCAAAGCAGAAGAAGTTCTTAAAAAGATGGAAGAAAAAGCTAAATCTATGCAGACAGTCAAAGACTTCTTGCAAGTACAGCATCCTAGGTTCAGTAGGCATTGCCCCTCAAAACATTGGTCCTTTCCAGCCCCCTTAAGGCCATCTCAAACTAGACCCAGGGGAAACAGACCCCCCCCCCCCCCAGACTACAGTCTCAGAGTATGCAGAGATCTAAGCAATGGAGTGCCTCCACTTCAAACACAGGGAGTGCTAAGCCACCCCCTTATGGAACGAATTCACAATGACTTCTCAACTCCACTCCCCACCTCTGTCCAACTGCTTGTGCCCCTAAGAGGAAAACTTGCCCATCATGCAAAAAACTGGACTTCCATCACCAAAGACCAATGGGTCCTCAACATTGTATCCCAGGGGTACAAATTTTACTTCCACTCACTGCCAACCCCAAAAGAGTTCCCAGACCTTCCTCCAAACCAGTAGACAGAGGCACAAAACCAAGTTCAATCCCTGCTCTCTCTATAAGGGCAATTCAGCGTGTTCCTGCAGAACAGATAGGTCAAGGGTTCTATTCCAGATTTTTCCTGGTACCCAGAAAAGAGGGCACTTGGTTCCCACATCCTAGATCTTTCCATTTAAACACCTTCCTGGTGGTACCAAAATTCAAAATGCTCACCCTGCAGCAGCTTCTTCCTATGCTGGCCAAAGATGCCTGGTTAGCCACCCTAGACTTAAAAGAAGCCTGTCTGCACATCCCTATCAGGAACTCTTGCAGGAAATATCTACGCTTCAGGGCAGGATCTATGCATTATCAGTTCTCTGCACTTCCCTTTGGCTTATCCACTGCTCCCAGAGTATTCACAAAATGTCTGGCTCCAGCCATTGCCTACTGCGGACAGAGAAAAATTCAAATTTGCCTGTACTTGGACGACTGCCTGATTCAGGCAGACAGTCAGGTAATGCTGTTGCAGAACCTGACATTTGTAAAGAACCTTCTAACCTCCCTGGGGTACACCATCAGCGAAAATAAATCAAAACTAGTCCCCAGTCAAAAGATTGTATTCCAGGGAGCAAGCTTGGACACAGCATCCCAGATGACATTCCTTACTCCAGAAAAACAAGCCTGACAGACTACTTCACTCAAATGCCCACACATCAGCAGGAAAATCCTGCAAGCCCTAGAGGTTCATGGCCTCGTGTATCCTACTAATTCCATATGCCAGACTGCATATGAGGAAACTTCAATGGTACTTAAAAAGTCTTTGGTGCCAACATTCTCAGGACCTGGAAACTGTCATTCCTATCATACCTTGTCTAAGGACAGAGTTTATTTGGTGGGTAGTAGCATGCAACCACAACAAGGGACTGCCCTTTACTCAAACCCACTCCGCCCAGACCCTAACCACAGATGCATCAGACTATGCCTGGGGGCACACCTGGACGACAAGTGCATTCAAGGACACTGGAGCCCAAGTCAAATTCATCTGCACATCAACCAAAACAAGATGCTAGCTGTGCAGCACGCTCTGACAGCTTTCAGATCCCTACTCTCACCAGGACACCTGCTAATAAAAACAGATAACACCACAGTTATGTGGTACATCAACATGCGGGGGGAACCCACTCTTACCCTCTCTGCAGGCTAGCCATGGCCCTCTGGAACACAGCCTTGAACATGCAGGTCCACCTGCAAGCTCAATTCCTGCCAGGCAAACAAAACACACTGTCAGACAACTTAAGCAGAAATCTCCTAGACCCGCACGAGTGGCAATTAGAGCCCAGCACTTTCAGCCTTCTGATTCAGAAATGGGGGACCCCAGAGGCGAATCTCTTTGCTTCCCCCTGCAATCACCAGCTCAGCAAATTCTGCACCAGGACACCTCAAAGCAAGACCTGGAAAGTGGATGCCCTATTCTTCCAGTGGGTAAACCTCTCAATCTATGCATTTCCCCCTCTGCCCCTTCTCTCAAGAATATTGCTCAAGATAAGTCAGGACAGACCAAGGACAATTCTAATTGCCCCGGGCTGGCCACACCAGCACTGGTACCCACTCCTGCAGAGCCTGTCACCGGTACCACCCTGGCACCTACCCCAGAGCCCGAACCTGCTCACTCAGCAGGGGGGACAGATCTTGCATCCACAACTGCAAACCCTAAATCTTGCAGCCTGGCTTATTCCTTGAATTCTCCCCCAGTGACCAGCCTAAGCAAGCAGGTAGGTGCTAGATGTCATTCTTGAAGCCAGAAGACCCAATACAAGGAAATCCTATGCTGATAAGTGGAAAAGGTATTGCTCCTGGATTCAATCTAAAGGAGAGGACACATCTCTGCCCTCCCTACCTCTAATCCTGGATTACTTAGCAGAGCTGTTCCACAGAGGCATTTCCTTCTCCTCCATTAAGATTCGTGCCTCTGCCATCTCGGCTCTTTACAACTCTGAGCCACCCCTATTCTCTCACCCTCTCATCAAACAGTTCCTGAGAGGGGCAAACAATTTAAGGCCACCAAGGAGAGCACCCACCCCTGCTTGGGACCTTAACTTTGTACTGGAAAAGCTCACACTGCCCCCTATTGAGCCTGCAGCATCAGCCGACTTAAAGTTCCTCTCTTGGAAAACAGCATTGCTCCTGGCCATCACTTCAGCGAGAAGAGTGTCTGAGCTACAAACACTTATGGCAGTGGAACCCTTCATTAATTTTCATGCTGACAAGGTCTCCCTCAGGGCTAATCCTTCCTTTATGCCCAAAGTGGTGTCCAGCATGGCTCTTAACCAATCTATCCATTTGCCAACCTTCTTCCCTAATCCTCAAAATAAAGGGGAAAGGATCCTGCACTTCTTGAATGTGCACAGACATCTCAGATTCTACCTGGATAGGACTAAGCCCTTCAGGAAATCTGACCAATTATTACTCAGTTTTGCACCAGGGGCAGAGGGCAAGGCCATTTCAAAACAGACAGTTTCCAAATGGATAGCACACTGTATCTATTTCTGCTACAAACACCATGGGAAACCAACCCCTCAGGGGGTCAGAACACATTCCACTAGGGCAACTTCTACCTCTACGGCATTCCTCAGGGGAGTCCCTACCAGGGACATTCAGGCGGCTACCTAGAGTTCTGTACACACATTCACGAAGCATTACCACCTGCCTATATTTTCCAAATTCAGGGCGGGTTTTGCAACTGCAGTCCTGCAGGGCATTCTAGCCAGCCGAAACTCTTTTTGACTGCCTCCACCCTTTCTACAGCTTTGGGAATCAACCCAAGTGTGATGACTGCAACAGTGAAACACGAAGAACATTTATTTATTTTATTTATTTTATTTTATTTTACATTTGTTGACCGAGCTAGTCTAACTGGATATATGTCCATTTTCAGTAGAGGTCTGGGGAGATAAGTTCCATGATAAAGTAAAAATAACATACAGCAAAATAACATAACATAGTACAGTTGTGTGCACTTATCATAAATGTAGATGTTCGAGTGTATTCACTGTTGCAATTCTGGTTTCCCTCCCTCCAGCCCCCTTCTCTCTCTCTCTCTCCCCTCTCTGCTCTCTGTTATACTACTCACCCTTTGCAGGAGTATTGGTATTTACTTTTTACTGGTGGTGATTTTTTTCCACCATAGCTTAGCTCCCTATTGGGGGGCTCCTGACATTTGGGGCAAGTAAAACTGATGTAATGTTGTTGGCTGCCTGTTTTTATACCCCTGACGACCTGACATCAGACCTGGAGTGACAGCAACCGACGCAGAAATACTAAGTCTCTGGTATTCTGGCTGACTGAGGGCTACCTGCAGGCAGATAACCCGAGTGTGATGACTGTAACAGTGAATACACTCGAACATCTACATTTATGGTAAGTGTACACAACTGTACTTTTTTGGTATTCTGCTTTCTTTCTAAACTGCTCTTTATTTCTTTTGTAGCAGTTATTGCATGGGCACACACACACACACACACACACACACACACACACACACACACACACACACACACACACACACACACACACACACACACATTATTAACCCATTCTTTTTCCCTATACACTCTGGTGCAGCAAAGAAGAGTGTTTGAATAAAGATATTTAAAAATGACAAAGAAAAAGAGCACTTTCCCATCCATGTCCTCTGAATTTTCTATCCTTTATCTGTTTCTCTTTGTAAAAATGCACTTAAATGGAGAGTGAACAAACTGTTACAGAATCCCATCCATCCATCCATCCACAACCCCTTTTCCCCCATTTTTTTACATGGGGTCAGGGTGTCACTTCACCAGTGTCGATCATGTAAAGCCAAGGTTTACACCGCCAGGTGGCTAGCCCTGCCGGGGTAATTCTTCCACACCACATACTTGCACATACACTCACACCTATGGCCAACTTAGAGTGTCCAATCCACCTACTGCATGTCTTTGGAATGTGGGAGGAAACTGGAGCACCTGGAGGAAGCTGAAGTGAACACAGGGAAGACATGTAGACTCTAGACAGAAGGCACTCAAGTGGAGACTCGAACTATGGATCCTCTTGCTGTGGGGTGACAACGCTATCCTCTGTGCCACTGTGCCACTCACCCTAAACTGTTAAAGGATCTTGATCTCTCTGAATATTGTTTGCATGTTGTGTATTGTGATTTGTCTTTCTTTACCAAAATGTCTGTGTTGCATCAGTTATGGTATAATCCATAATAATCCACAAAACAAACAGCACCAGAATTACCCATTCTAAAGATTTAAACCTTGCCTGTGATATAAATAGGACCTGCTGGAGAGATAGGTATGTATCCCAGAGACTACCCCATTTATGGAACAGGCTCCCCATCCATGTGAAACAGAGTTCCTCCCTAACCCAATTCAAATGCAACTTGGAAAGTTGGATGGGAAAACAGAAATTTGTCCCTGTTTAGCACCTATGTCTCTAGTGGACACAGGCAACCTGTACATATTTCATCTCCCAGGCACATGCTTACACTTATCAAGGGTATCATAACTTGTCTGAGATTTGAGATGCATGGCTAAGCTTAAAAAGGCCCTATTAGTTGTTAGCCTAGTGAAACCTATAAGGTGCTCTGGTATGCTGCTGTTCTTATTTTAAAGAGCATAATGTATTGTATTCCCCCAGAATAGAAACTGTTAAAGGTGAAGTTACTTATTCAGAACAGTTACTTTACTTGCAGAACAAAAACAATAAAAAAATGACATAACTGCCAAGAAATTCACTGGAAAACATGTAACTTCTAGTTAACTAATCATCAGCTACAGAGTTGCTTACCTAAGGATGGGTTATGTAAAGGAAAGCTCCACTCTTAAATGCAGTTAACCCTTTCCCGGCGTAAGTTTTCTACCTATATCACCTAGATGTTTAACTCTTCATTGTCTTCATTCCACCTTTTTTTACTACCACAAAGCATGAATGTCTCACTATGTGTGCATTCCTTGTTTAATAAAAGAATTATCTTGACTTGTATAGCTATTTTGTAGAGTTTAAACTTAAGTCACTGCTTGCAGTTTCACATCCTGGGACTGTGTCTTGCTGAGGTCAGTTTGGTGCTGTAAACTGCATTTTAAAAACTAAAAGCTAAAGTGAAACTCTTCTTGAAAGAGTAAGTTGTTGGAGAAATCTTTATTTGAAGAGCAGGGATGTGTTATACTGTACATAAACAAACTGATAAATATGCGTACTTTTTTTGCTCCCCCAGGACCATTACTGATTGCTTCTTTGCCTTTAGCCTCTTGGCCCATTTTTTGGGGGGAGAATTCAAGCCAGATGTTTCTGGGTGAAAACGGGGCCTTATGATGCATGTATTCCTGCCTGGGAACTCCAACTGACCTTGGATTCCCTTGGTGAAGGGGCCAAATGGGGCATGGGTTTTAGAAAGCAGGTCAGCATGCTGGTCCTGTTAGCCTACATTTTCCCCATGGGAACATCCCCTCCCCCTTGACTGCTCATTTGAGCCAGTGATTGCGGTCACCCTTGTAATCCAGGGCCACCTGCCCCCCTCCATTGTGTATTAGTCAGCATTAGTCATGCTGTCCCATCCTCCCTGGCTGTCTTCAACAAGCATCTGAGCCACTAATCAAACTCTGGATCACCTGCACTGTAATCAGGCCTATCCCTCTACACAGTGGAACTGCCTCATAAGTACTGTCATACTAGACCGCAACTGTTGCTTTTATCCACTTGCATACTAAAATTAAGAACAACATAGAAAGCTATAAGCAGCTGCCGCTTGACTTGCTGGATGTTTGTAGTGGCAACTTTAAATCACCAATGGGTGAGAGGAACTTATAGCCTAAGCTGACAGCTTTCACATTTTGCAGGCATATGGGAGACAGAGGGAGTAAAATGTTTTTAAGAACTACAGTTCTGAACACCTGATAAAACCCTATTTGTTTACCTCCTTTCTGTTAAAGTTCATGAAAGACTTGATAGCTTGCACTAAGCCTAGGTTAGAATAACTCCATTAAAACGAAGCACTGAGACTACATTCACAGACCATGGAACATAGTAAGGACTCAAGCATGTTCATTTTAAACTGAGGTAAAAAATCATTTTTACTAATTTCTGTCTTTAATACATCATATTGCAGGGATCCAAACTGCAGCCTCGGAAGACAAAAAGAATGAAAAACAAAACCACATCAGTATGGCAGTTCCCATGATGGCCACTTTGGGATATCTGAAATTAAAATATAATAAGAAACAAGTAGGGTGATACAGATGCATCATTATTGCGTAGAATATCAGTATATGTAGTTTCTGAAGAATCTGTTGGAGAAAGAAAAGGTGGTAGGGCAAACATGCCTTGGAAAATATTTTATATTTGCTGTTTTGTTGTCAGGCAGATGTTGTTGTGCAGAATTCCTTTCAGTGAACTTGTAAGCATCATAAAAATGTCATGGTGCTATTAATGGTATTGTTTAGCACCTCTATTAAGAGAGGAATGAACTCTTTATATGTTTGGAGGCAGACACCTGTTTTGACATATTATTGTCTCACTCACCTAATGGAATTTTGTTTTAATTTTTAGGTGGTATTTCTGAACCTGGGCGAATATCAGGAGTCAGCTTTGGTGATCCAGTTGTTTTCCGAGTCGGACATAGATGACTTCCAAATTTTCTTTACTCTTTATGTTTATATTTTTAATGATGTGTTTATTTATTCTGAGTAGGAATTATTCAGAATTCATTTCAAACTGATTCTTAATTCTGTACTGCATGTATTGATACAGTTTTTGTGTAAAATGCATTATTTTCACTTATTAGGCATTTCCTTCGTGCTGTTAGTATAATGGAAAAATGGGGATGCAATTCTGCTTTATTTGTACACGTGCTAAGTGCATGGTGTTAGGATTACAAGTTTAACAGTGGTCAGTTGAATGACTTTCTTGCAATCATAAAATATATTTTGTCTAAAAAAGGGACTGATTTTCTAATTAAAGAGTGCACATTGACCTGTTTAATCAGGATAACCATTTTGCTTATTGCTTTTGCTACTGCAGTTTTGAAAGTAGGTTACCAAGTGTACTTCAGCTCTTTATCCAGTTTTGTTCCATTCTGGGTGAAAAGGAAAGCATTGTTCTACCCCTTGCTTGAACTTGCGTCGGTGTAGCAGGACAGTTTACTCCTATGAAGTGAACATAGCATATCAGTGGCAGTGGAAACAAACAGATAACATTCTGTGCGTCAGTTGCCTTGTCCTTTCTGTTGTTAGAATTGCACATCATGTTTTATGTTCCCAGCCTTTCAGTCACTCCATATATGTCATCTCTGCAATCTTTGAACCTTAATAAAAATGACGAACACACATACCGAAACCAGTAGAGTAAACCATTTATTTGCAGTTCGAACAACTAAGCGCCTTCGCCAATAAAACCAAAGGCTTCTTCAGAGTTATTCAAAAATTCTACCCATACTGCTTTTATAATACAAATCTAATTAAAATTCAAACACCTATCCTCCATGTTGAACAATTTCTTAAAAAGACAGTACTATGTCAAATTACTCAGATTTATACAAATATATTAATATATATATAACATTTTTAAAAATAAATCAAAATATTAAACTCTGCACTACATTGAAATATTACTATATTGTTTTTTATGTTTAAACAATTTGATTATGCCTGATTTTCAAAAACGGCTTGATGGAAATAAAATCATTCAGACCAGGTCCATAGATGCATTTAACATAAGTTGCCAGAGGGATTTCTTGCATTCCAACATTAAACTCATGTCACCACCTCGTTCATTAATGGAAACCCTGTCTATAACAAAGAACACAGACTCTGTAAAATTAATACATTTCTCTGAGTGTATATAGAGAGCATTATGGATGCCTTTATTCTTTATAGCCCTGGCATGTTCACTTATCCTGTCCCTTAACCTCCGGATAGTTTTACCAATGTAGAAGCAGGGACAGGATAAACAGGTAACCACATGCACAACATATGTAATACAGCAATTATCTACCAGGGCATTGAATGGAAACATCACTCCCTTGGATATAGACATAAGGTCCATCATTTATGTACCTACATAGATTGCAATTTCCACATTTAGACATACAAGATTTGTACATTGGAATGTTACTTTTCCTTTCCAAGATGTTTTTGACATTCCTCCCCCTGCTAAAAACTACCTGGGGTTTTGTTCCTAAAATAGCTGTCATCTCCTGTTGGAAACTCAGTTCCCAACATTGGTTGACAATATCAACAACTTTTGAACGAACACCATTATATTCTAGAACCATAACATTGGTCTTACTACTATCATGGGTCAAACCTTTACTTTTGGGTTGCCAATTGGACAATAAAATCAGTGGGAAAGTTGTTTCCCTCTTCATAATAACCTCTTTGTTGATGTTTGTTAATAATTTTAAAGGGTAACCCCTTTCCAGGAACATTCCTATCAAGTTATAAATTTCTCTATGGAAAACGTCATCATTACTGATGAGTCTTGACACACTATCTGTCCTTTGACAACACTTCATTTTTGAAAATATGGATGGTTGCTGGTGAAATGCAACAAAGTATTTAAGTAGGAAGCCTTCCTAAAAATAGTACTCTCTAGACTGTTAGCTTTATTTGAGAAACTGATGTCCAAATAATTTATCTGATTTTTGTCCCATGTGCTGGTAAATTTCAAACAGTCAGTGGTCCCATTAAGGTAATCCACAAATTCAATAGCTTCCTGTTCATCCCCCTTCCACAAAATGAGGATGTCATCCAGAAATCAAATATAGGACAGAAGTCTTTCATTATAATGCATTTTTAGGATACACTCTTTTTCCCAGTCCAATAATACAAGGTTGGCGAAAATGGGGGGCACATTTGGCCCCCATTGCCACACCAGCTATTTGATGAAAGATTTCCCCTTCAAATATAAGAAAATTGTTTTTTAACAAGATCCCCATGAAGTCGACCAATAGTTCAACTGTTACCATGTCAGTTACCTCCAAACTGACAATACTGTTCTAGAACATTTCAGTACCCCTTTCATGTGGGATCATGGAAAACAAATTAACATCAATTGGCAGAAAACTATACTCAAATTCTTCTGTATTCCTAAATCTAGCCAACCTGTTTAAATAGTGCCAAGAGTCCTTTATAATATGGTCAACCTTGTTTAACAGGTGTTTCAATTTGTTGTCAATCCAGGCAGATAAGGGTTCAGTTTTTGAACCCCTAGTCGAAACTATTGGCCTGAAAGGTGGATTTGTTATAGATTTATTGGTTTTGGGAATGCCAAAAGCTGTTAGTAAAACCCATTTTTCCACAGTTAGAAATTCTTTTTCTTTGTCACTAATATGTCCTTCTAAATATTCTTGTGATAAAATTCTGTCTATGCAAGAATATGCCCTGTTGACTTCGTGTCTGGATGCCCTTACATATGTTAACTCTTCATTCAGTATCTGCTCCATCCTGACAACATAGTCAATGTGACGCATAATAACTATACCCCTTCCTTATCTGGGGTCATAATTCTAAGGTTCTTATCCATGGCCAAAGACCACAATAGTTGATTTTCAACCTTGGTCAAACTATGTTTACATGTACTTTTATTTATATTTTTTTATTATTATTGTTGGTAACCAATGAACATATCCGTTTTTCACATAATCTCTCAAACATATCACTTTCAATGTTGTTTGGAGGTATAAAGGTACAGTTATGACTAACAGACTTACATTCTGGCTTTTGAACATTCCTGTCTTTAAAAAAAAAACATCTTTAAATTCATTTGTCTAGTAAATAATTTCAAATTTACCAAAGTTCTAGCAACATCCAAATGAGAACTTGAGACAAAAGTTATGCTCTTTTTCAAAAGCGTAAAGTACTCATTACTTAAATCCAAATCGGAATAGTTATAAATTGTGAAACCTTCCTGTTCCACCTTGTTACAAACCAAACCAACTTTATCTGTCCACAAATCACTGTCAGTAGTGCCCAACCAGGAATTCAAGTGGCCAATCGCCTCCATTTCTTGGACTGCCTGTTGTTCCAAGACTTGCCGTGGAAGTGGTTGCCACCCTGATTCCATCCCTGAACTTGATTCTGGCCCCCCCATGTATGTCTATAAAAAAGAAATGGAAGAACCATTTGAAATGTCAGGAACATCTAGTGTGAGTCCCAATATGCAGAGACTGAATGTCCGAAAGATGAATTTGACAGAACCAGGCCTAAATTATTTTATTTAACAAAAATTTCTTTCTTTCTTGTTTCTTACTTTTCAAGTATTTGTCTTGAAAGCTGTATCAGTGACTGCTTTTTGCTATTTTAATGAAACTGAAATGCAAATCTGTTTCGCTCTTTCAGCGCATTTATTATCATTTGTGTCCATTTTTACAAAACTTAACTGAGACTACAGGAGGTTAACAAGTTGCAAAGAAATAAATATTGTTTTCCAAATTAGCTTCTGCAGCTTCAATTGCATATTCTGCTGGTCTGTACAAATCACTTAATCCAATCAAAGATTGGCACAATGATTAAAATAATATGTATATGGATACCCTTCAAAACTTTGAACACTCACATTATCGAATCCCACTTCATCGAGCCCGAATTAATCGAATCTTCATTATATCGAACTCCCGGAACAACGAAAATGGACCCCAGGAAAGGAACCACTTGTCCACCATTGTGAACCTTGCCCTTCCTCCACTGTAGTGCAGTCTCGGAGTTGGTATATTTATTTAAGGGGGTGGGGGGACAGAGCCCCCCAGTTGGAGGCTTTTTTGCCTTGCTCTTTGGTGTTTTGTTCTGGTGGTCGAGTGGTTCTTTTCCCAGGGTTTGTTTTCTTTGTTCCAGGAGTTTGATATAATGAAGATTTGATGAAGTTAGGCTCAATGAAGTGGGATGTGATAATGTGAGTATTTGTTTTTTTGCAGTAGACCCACACATATATATTATATATTTTTTGTTTTGTTTTACATATATACACACATACATATATACCGGTTTACTTCTTTTTATTGAAAACACACTGTACTGAATTCCAGAAAGCCGACTTCACTTTAGCAAAAGTGCAATTGAATGAAAATGCACTTTCTCGAACTATACTTGAACGAACAGTCGGCATTTCCGGGATCTTTTGGCTGAACAGGTGTGGTTCTTTTTAATTGCTGGTGAGCTTTGTAATGGGAGCAGAACCTCTAATGCTGATGGAAGTTGTTGTCATAGATTGTGGTACAGTGAGGATAGGATGTAGTACAATCTTGGAGTTAGTATATATTAGTAGCGGTGGTGTGGTGGCTTGACCCCTTGCAAAACTATTGGATAATGTATGTGCTTTTATTTTTATATTTTATATTACTGTTGTTTTGAGAAGGCTATTTCCTGTATACAGTTCTGTGTGTGTAAGCTGTTTTAGTATACCATGCTGTAAAGTGATATGTACTTGTTTCACTTCGTGGGCTTGTTGGGAAAAATATGTTCATTCTCACTTTAGTGGTCATCTGTGAGCAATTGGCTTAATTATATTACATTCAGATATGTGGTTTTCATTGATGTGAGTGTCAGTAAACTCTAATTTCTGTCAGTAAATCTCCCTTTTCACTTTGCTAGCATTAATTATGTCTTATTCATCGTCCCCTTCCTTTGTATCTTGTTCTTTTCATTGGCATTAGGACAGTTCCCCTCCCCCCCTCCACATTTCCCTTTCAATAACTGTTGACTTTTCCTTTACAAAAAAAAAAAAAAAACTTTCACAGTATCTTTGTTCTCCCTTTGATAGTGTTAGCATAAATTGTCTCTTAATAATTGCTCTTTGGGTAGTGCTTGTGTGTGCCAGTATGTCTGATAAACCTACAAGTTTCAAGAGGTGTGCCTCTTGTGGGCTTAAGATCCCCCACTCAGATGCCCACAACAGGTGTGTGTATTGCCTCAAGCTGGGACATTTAGAGGTAGAGTGTGATGTCTCTGTGCTCGGTTAATCCCTGTGCCCTTGCTGACCAATGAAGTAAGTTGATTTTGAGACAACTCCTTCTGACCTCTGGAGCTCAAACACCTGTTAAGCCCTCTTCTTCAATGGAGTTTAAGAAACATGCCCCCTCAGCTTCCCTGGGGTCTACATCTTCTGTGCTAAGAAATGCCAGAGATAATCTGATCCATCTACTTCTGATCCGAGAGATCTCTGTGCTTCATCAAATCCAAGAAGTTCTTCGGTTCTGACTGATGTGGTGCCGACTAAGACCCAAGTGCTCTCGGACCCTCCACCTTCGGATCCGAGTCCCTCGGTTCCTTCCGACATAATTCGTTTCCAGAGTTCATCTGTGAGCGAATACTTCTCATGTCCAAAACACTCGGATTGGAGGTTCCAGAGCCACACTCCTCGTCAGAGCAAGTCTCTTTCCCCAGTCTCCTTGACTGCTCAAACCAGCTTATCTGTGGTCAAGACAACCCATTCTTCAGCCTTGTCTAGATCCTCTCAACTGTCCCATTCAGACATGGACAGGATGACGCAATGTTTTCTCAAATCCCAGATTCAGTTGGGGGGGCTTTGCCATCTCCAACCCATATGGAATCGGTGAGAGCTCCAACCCCAATATCTCAATTTCCTCTTCCAATTCCATTGCCAGTTTTAGAACTTTAGGATCTGGACTTTCTGAGTGGGCCATCATCATTGCGGAGGATCTGTCTTTCTTCAACTCCAGTAGTAACTCAAACTGGTTCCACTCCGATGCCCTCGGAAAGGAGAGAGTCCCGAACCCAGGACATCGGTGCCGACTCCTTGGGGGTAGTCTCAGCTCTGATCTTTTCAGATCTCTCTTTTCACCTAGGGTCTTTGGCTCTTGACAGTTCAGGTCTGTGCTATCTGGAGACCTCAGATTTGAGATGACTTCTGCCTTGGTAGTTCCAACTGTGAGGGAGGAGCTTCTCTGGGTTCATCTGCCTTTCAGGTGGCAGAGAAGGCAGGGAGAAGTGGCGCCTCATCTCCCAGATCCTACCCATTCTCCCTCTGATTCGTACTTTGCACCCATTCATCCTATCTGTAGTCAGTCCCTCCAGGAGACTCTCCAGACCCATCCCCAGCAAGGGGTACCCCTTTCCTCCAATTCCTAACCTGAGCATCCCACTGGGGAGGTACATCAGAAGAGATGGTGCAAGAAGAGGCACTTGGAATCCCCTTTGGAGTCATTGACAAAAGACACTGACTTCGAAGAAAGAGAAGGGTCCCCCCAATCTCCACCCAGTGATATCTCCTTCAGAGATGTTTTGGAAATTCTGAAGCAAAAGGGTGGCTAGTAATCCCAATCCCATTCTTAAGAGGAGTCTGTATGTCTGGAGGCCTTCAGGACAGGCCCATCTATGTCCTGGGTAACCCTGTCGGCAGATCAGCTTATTGATTTGGTTGCCTACTGGGTGTGGAAGGAGCCTGGCACCATGGAGTTCATCCCCAAGCATGCAGACAAGTACATCAGCCCACATAGTGAACACCTATACTGGAGCAGGGGTGTCCCTGTTGATGGCATTGTGGTGTTGGCAACCACCAAAGAGGAGATAGCTGAACAGAGCTCCACTGTTCATCCCCCAAACAAGGACTCTCGGACTTTGGACAGACAAGGGAAGTGATTGTATGCATCATCTACCTTTACATTGAGATTATTGAATTATTTGCCACACTTCCCGCTGTCCAGAGGGATTTGGTTAAGGAACTCACAAACTTTCTGGCAGAGTCCTTGTCAGAGGAGGACCTCAAGAAGATATCTCCCCAATTGGCAACTATATCATGTATTTCTAATTCTTTGATGAGGTTAAATACTCACACTGCAGAATGAACCTCTCGCATAGCCGGCGCAGGCATAGGCCTTAGGAGAAATGCTTGGATGCGGCTTTGCAGATCCCTTTAAGGCATCTTTTATTAATGCCCCTTTCAGTGGTTCCTCCTTGTTTGAACCATCAGTTAAACAAACTCTCACTCACAGCAATCATGAGGGAAAGACCTCATCTACTGTAGGGATCAAGTTTTCTCCCCCCCCCCCCATGGACCTTTTCAAGGAACCAGTGGCATGGGAAGAAGATGTGGTTCCGAAAGTCCCAGAAATTGGAGTCTCAGGATGAGTCCTCTTCTAGAGGCAGAGGAATAGGATTTAATGGCAAACACCGCCCCAGAGGCAGAGGGGGTCCGCAGAATCAGGGCTTCAGAGAACCTTTGTCTGACAGGCCCTAACAGCACTCCTGAAGCATTTCCCAACTGTCCCACTGTGGAGGCAGTCGGGGACAGAATATCATTGCACCCAGACGCCTGGGCAAATTTAACAAATGACAACTGGGTGTTGTAGTGTTGCACTTCATTTACTTTGTCCTTTATCCCTGAGTTACCCAGAACTACAGGCCTCATATAGCAGAGCATTAGTGGAGTTGTTGCTGGTGTTATTGTGTGGCACAGAAGTTGATTTCACTACAGTAAAGTATGGCGGTAGCAGTTCTGCCAAAGGAATCAAGACTCATTGTATGCAAATATTATGGTTTACTCTTTTAAGATATTTAGTATGTTTCTGGCTCCATTCCTACTACACCGACAAAAAAACTAAAACTTATCACTCTTTACATTAGGAGCATGTGCAATAAACTGACACTATTTCATGCCTGGTTAACACACACACTAACCCAGACATCCTTGCTATTAGAGACTTGGCTAAAACCAGAAGTAAAAGGTAATTCTGTAACCAAAGGAAAGAATTTCATTATCAGAGTAGGCAGAGCACCTAAAAGGTGATGGAATAGCCCTAATTTTCGTTAACAACTTGATAGATTCCACATACTCAAATACTATAACAAAAGTTCTGCACTGCCAAAATCCTTATATTTCTAAAACTTAACTCATCTAAGAACATCTGCATAATTGTTTTATGCATCCCTCCAGAGCAAAACATTCCAATTTTAGAAAATATTCTAGCCTGGATATCTGAAGCAATACTAAACAAAACCATTATACTAGGGGATGTTAGCATTGACTAGCAGATACTAACCTCACACCACCCAACAAACAGTATAAACCTCTGTGACTTTACTCAATTTATAAATACTCCTACTGGATATAGCAAAAATAACAACCAGCACTCCACCCTGGACTGGATACTAGTCTCAAACCCTTGTAGCTGTACATCCTCAGGGACACCCCGAATTCTTAAGTGACCACTTACCAGCCTGTACTCACAGGACTATCACTCAACTCACAAAGTAACACAAGTTCAAAACTGTACACAACTTGCAAAAATTCAGCAAAGAGATATTTAATGAATCTCTAAAAGCTATAGACTGGTCAATCCTGAAAAGACTTTCCCTTAGTGATGCAGTTGAACATTTCAAAAGCACCTTCCTAAGCATTCATTAACTCACTAGTCCCTCAGCGAACAAAAATAATAAAAAATAACCATGCCCTATGGCTCAACAAATCATGTAAAATTCTAATGATAGACGGACAAAGCATGGATTGCCTGGCTAAAGAATAAAATGGCATAAATCATCAGTTATACAGATAACTCTGCAATCAAACAAAAAAGACAAATATTGAATGACAAAAAAAAAATCATATTATTCCTACATTCAAGATAACCACAAAAACAGCCCTAAGAGATTCTAGTCCTCTGTAACGTCACTTCTCAAACCAGGAAATAAAAATAATCCCAGTCCATACCCCAATATACCACCTGTTCAAACAGCCACCAAATTCAACACACACTTTATAGGGTCCATATCCATCGTAAAAGTAATCCCAGCTCATCCACCCCAACTCATTACTTCTACTAATACCCCCAATACTAACCTCTATAAACCCCACCCATTACTCACACACAGCCAACCCCTCTCTCATAACCAAAAAAACAAATTATCCCCAGCTTACCTTTCAGCCCTTCCCTTTATCTCAAAAAAAAAAAAAACTACTACAAAAACTGAAACCTTTCTCAACCTCAGCAGACAGCCTCCCATCAGAATACCTAAAGCTTGCTGCAGAGGCAGTAGCATTCCGTTAGCATCTTAATGAACAGATCCATAGCTGAATCACATGGCCCTAACCTATGGAAAAGATCCCACATTATACCTTTACATAAGGGAGGCAACTCCACTGACATCACAACTTTCGTCCTATTGCAATCTTGTCCCCCCTCTCTAAGATTCTAGAAAATGTGTACACCTACAGTTTCTTCACCATCTTTCACACAACCACCTGCTTTCCCACACTCAGCATGACTTTAGACCTACACACAGTACCTCAATAGCCTTATTATTTTTCATGGACTCTGTCAACAAAGCCAGTGGCATAGGCAAACTAGTATCTGTAGTATTTCTAGATTTGTCAAAAGCATTTGACATGGTATCTCACCCCAAACTCCTTAAAGAACTTTCCATCATTGTTCTGTCCTCCTCACTTCAGTGGTTTTCTATCTACCTAGCTGACAGGCATCAAGCAGTAAAGTGGCAGGGCTCTATCTCCCCATATCACATCACCCCCATAGGTGTACCTCCCGGAGCCATCCTTGGCCCGTTACTATTTAATGTCTTTATCAATAACTTACATACATCCTCCTGTGAAGGCACTCTAATCCAATATGCAGAGGACTCCACTATCATCTGCATATCAGACACATTAACTCACCTACAATGAATAACACAACAAGCTTTCTGTTCCATAGAAACATCACTTTCCAATGCTGAACTCCTACTGAAAAAAAAAAAAGCTCCTTTTCTTTACCCGCAAACCACATAGCTCCAACAAAATACAATTCAAGATCTTTTAGCCAACAATACTGAACTTGAATTGGTTCAGCATACCAAATTACTAGGGATCACAATTGATAATCTCAAGTTTGACATACACATACAAAACAGTATCAAAACAAAAAAACACCAAAAGCTAGGCAAGCTATACAGGATTAAAAATTTCCCTCACAACAACTACCAAACTTACCCTGGCCAAAACTTTCCTCTTGCCCTCACTGTTGTATGGGGCCACAATTCTAACTAACGTACAGACCTCCCAAAGAAAAAAAACTTGAAAGCTGCTATAAAAAAAATTGCCAAACTTGCCATAAATGCAACCCATCTAACTCATCATTGTAGAGCCCTATATTACCCAAGATAGCTTGAATGCCCCCTCCACCTCTCATACTGCTGCTCTCTGGAAAAACCATGGTACTCCCTTCCTTTGACTATCAAAACAGCTAGTAACCTGCAATTCTTCAAAAACTATATAAAAGAACATACCTTTTTCTACATCTACTCTCACTACCACCATCACTACTAACTTACCCTACCCTCCCTTCCTCTACACATACTTCTCTGAGTTCCTACTATCCCCTCTATCACACCCTACCCTTCTTTACTCATATTATTCTATGCCCTCACCAGTATAATCTGTTACCATATTTCATGATCTCTAAAATATTAATAATCTTTATGATAATCATCTATTATGAAAATAATGCTGCATATTCTTATTATCAGGCTTTCTAGATAATGTATGCATGAACACTGACTTTATTATGTCTGTTGAGTTTTCATTCTGACAGACCAATGTGCAGTTTTTCAAAATTTTTGCTCTAATGTTATGACTTTATTATGTCTATTAAGTTCTCATTCTGACAAACTAATGTGTTGTTTTCATATTTGCGCTTGAATGCTATGACAACTGTACCTTCTTGAATTTCTAAAGGCATTTCTTTTTGTTATTCTTTTCATAGCAAGGAACTTCCTACTTCTGTTCTTACTCATTCTACTAGGGTGGCTTGTTCTACAGCTTTTTTTCAAACTTCTCAAAGCTAAATCCATTTTTGAAGCTGCTACTTAATCTTCTGAACATTGCATTAAGCAATAGAAGTTTGATAGTATTTCTAGGGCCACGATGGGTTTTGCCAGGTCCATCCCCATGAGATTTCAGAGGCTTCCTCAGTTCCTTCCTCCACTTCCTCCCATCTTTTAGAATAGTGCTAGTATTGTCCCTGTTGTAAGGAATACTGTAACAGTCATTGACATAGTACTGTTGTATAGGATGTCCTCCTTATCACTGTTGCAGTATTCCTTCCCTCTTCCCCTGTTTTCTTCTTCTCTCTCTGCCTGAGAGGGTATTCTTTTTCCTTCTTTCCGAATATGCATGGACCATCTTTCTTTTTTCTCCATTTGCTTCTCCTGTTCTTTTTCCTGGGACAACTCACTTCTGAGGTCTGGGCACTTATGCGTCACTTATATACCTTATATCTCAGACCTAGGATATATGGCACGTGGAAAGGACAAGGCTTTGGTATGCTGGCTTGATGTTCATCTGTCATCTGCAGGATATCCCTATTGTAAGGAATACTGCAACACTGATAACTCGAATATTTATGATCAATGATCCAATGTTGTTTAATTTTCTTCTGTTCAAACCTGTGGGTTATCGCATCCAGTGGAATTCAACCTCGGCGCCAATCTCAAAACTTGTCGGAACCAGCGGTCTGACTCCACTTCTGCCCATAATTCCATAAGAAGTAGATCTGAGGGAGGTGGGGTGCTGGTTTGTGGTACCTGCACAGGGTGCTGATTTAGCCATCTAGGTTTCTGAAGGCACCAGTGGTTTCCTTTTCTGAGCAGCTTGGTGAGAGGAAAGTGCCAGGTAGTGGCTTAGCATGTGGACCTCCTAACCCAAAACAAAGGTACTCTAATACATCCAAACTTGGCCACTCTATGGCTAATAGTTGGGATGATCTTGCCCTGATTTCAGGAAGGCAGAAATGTTCTGAGGGTATCCTAAATATTATGAAGGAGGCCAGGAAGCTTGATATAAGAAAATCACACATAGCTGAATGGAAATGATTATATTTCTGGTGCCAGTTCTGTGACCTAGAACCATAGAAGTAGCTATAATCTGGAATGTCTGTCGAACCTTTTCACATTGGCTTTAGCTTGTACCTCTGTAAATGTGCATGTTTCAACTGTTTCAACATGTCTTCCTTTGGACAATACCTTTGTACTCCAGTGCCTGAGTCATTCATTTCCTCAGGGGGGGGGGTCATTCACCTCAGACCACCTTGAAGGAAAATTTCACATCCATGAGATTTGTTCTAGAAAAACATACTCTGATTACTTTTGAACTTAGCAACTTCATCCTGCCTTCATAACCTATCTTGGAAGATGTCTTTGATGTCTATTACATTGGCCAGAAGAATTTCAGAACTTCATGCCTTGACATGTAAAGAACCTTTCCTGGTATTTCAATAGAACAGAGTATCCCTACATACTGAACGAAACCACAAGACAAGTAAAACCGAAATCAGATTTATTCTTCTCTCTCTCTCTCTCTCTAGCGCCTCGGCTTCAGTAAGCCTTCAAGGAGGTCTTGTGGTTTCGTTCATCTGCTTTTCCATTTGTTGTTGCTGTATCCCTACATACTGACCCACTGACCTCACTTTTATGCCTAAGGTGGTTTCAGAAATGACTTCTGAGATAGCTGCACATTAATTTTAGTTCTCCCAGTGTGAAAACAGAAACTCAGAAGAGAGAGCCAGTGAACTCTTTCTTTTGTTGGCAAATATCAGCAACTGGCTAGTAAGTGTACTGTCTGGATGCTAAAAGAAAAAGTAATTCAGAGAATCTGAAAAAATTGACCACAAAAGTTGAAGAAAAACACTGCCTAGGACGAATTCTGCAGCTGTTGCTTCAGGTTTTGTGCAAGACATGACTTCCAGTAGCCTAGAGTAAAAAGTAATTCAAATGTACTCAAAGCTAATTAAAATAAATGAAACACTGATGGAGTATACCAACTCAAATTAAAGGCTGGATAAAGTGAAGAAGCTTTAAACAGATATTCAGATTAGGTGATAAAACTGCAAAAATTGGAGGTCAAAATGAAGAAGATGGCTGAATATGAGACTGCTCAAGAAGAGATGTTTCAAAAATAGAATTAGAGGACAGATCACACAGGGAAAACCTGAGATCATCTGCTGTACCAGAGAAGCTGGAAGGAACAGACTGTCTTAATTTTATGAAAGCATAAATAAGCAACTGGACTGGTATTCCACAGCAGGAGTTGTTAATTGAAAGGGCAAATTGTGTATGCTGCAAACCTGGCTGTGAGAAAGCAACCTAGACCTTTAATAGTAAAGATGCAATCCTGAATAAAACTATGGCAAGAGGACAAAATACTAAATGTGGGGGATAGTAGTATTTGTGGAAAATGACTGCTCACTGTACATTAGACAGAAGAGAAGTAAATGTATTCTACTAATCAGGAAATGTCCAGAAAAAGACGTGAGATTCAAACTGCTGTATCAAACCATCTTCAGAAATTCTTTCCTGGAGGGACATCATTTTTTTGTTGTAGAGCATGTTAAGGAGGAAATACAAAAGGTTGTCCAACAAAAAGTAAACTGTAAAACAGAAGAAGATTCTGCTTCTTCTTCTTCTGGTAATAAAGACCACACAGAGCCTGTGCCAATGAAGCCTTTTCCAGTGTTTCAATGGCAAATGTTTGAAAGACAGAAAAAATCACAAGAGTTTACTAAAAGAGATGAGAGTATGTTGGAAAGGAAGCAGGGGTTGGATATAAACAGGAATAAAACCAGCAGCTTGGAAACTGGCAAATGGGGGATTATAAAGCATTAATTCTATTTGTGAAACATGGCAGACCAAGAAAACCTGGAAATATTGAACTTTTTTAACTTTGTTAAACTTCTAGGATACTTTTAAAACATATGCCTTACTTCATCTCATTAATGCTTGGAGGAACACTTAGGAGAGGGAAAGAGGAAGGAAAGCATTAACCGTAATTAAAATCAACCTTGTTCTTAACATTAATATTTGTATAGTGCATATCTGCATGCTAGAAAGTAAAGATTTCTCAGCCCTTTTCAAGTTTAATGGGGATACTAAAGTAAACAGGTGCCCCTGTGTTGTTTTCCTTTTTTTCTCTCTTTCTCTTTGTTCAGTTTTAAGAAATGTAGGCACTGCAATGTAAAAAAAAAAAAAAAGGAACAAATGTGTGTTCAAAAGAATATGATACAAGAACAAATGATGTGCTTTTTCTCATTTGTGCATAGAGGAATGACTGGATCAAGGCTATTGGCTTTATCTAGTAACAAATTGTAAGAGAAAGCAAATAAATAAAAAATAACATTGAATATAATAAAGCTCTCCTCTAGCAAATAAACAAAAAACAAATAAATAAATACATACTTGTAGAAGCAGCTCTGTATCTGGTTCTCATGTCTCCATGGAGACAATCTGATAAAGAGTAATAAAAACAAAATACTTTTTTCTGTTAATGGCTTTCTTTCAATGTCTGGGAGATGATTTCTGAATGCATTCAAGTGTTTTCTCATTCTGGGAGAGCAATAAATATAAGACAAAACCAGACAGCACTTAGTGGAAGCACAGACTGTACTATGCATCTTAACATGGATAACCTTCTTTTTAGGTTACCCCTAGTATGTGAGTGTGACTGTCAGTTTGGAACAATTGTTCCTTTTAGAAAAGTAAAACTTCAGTATTTGAAGATGAAATGGGGATTATAAAGCATTAATTCTATTTGTGAAACATGGCAGACCAAGAAAACCTGGAAATATTGAACGTTTTTAACTTTGTTAAACTTCTAGGATACTTTAAAACATATGCCTTACTTCATCTCATTAATGCTTGGAGGAACACTTAGGAGAGGGAAAGAGGAAGGAAAGCATTAACCGTAATTAAAATCAACCTTGTTCTTAAAATTAATATTTGTATAATGCATATCTGCATGCTAGAAAGTAAAGATTTCTCAGCCCTTTTCAAGTTTAATGGGGATACTAAAGTAAGCAGGTGCCCCTGTGTTGTTTTCCTTTTTTTCTCTCTTTCTCTTTGTTCAGTTTTAAGAAATGTAGGCACTGCAATGTAAAAAAAACAAACAAACAAAAAAAACAAAACAAATGTGTGTTCAAAAGAATATGATACAAGAACAAATGATGTGCTTTTTCTCATTTGTGCATAGAGGAATGACTGGATCAAGGCTATTGGCTTTATCTAGTAACAAATTGTAAGAGAAAGCAAATAAATAAAAAATAACATTGAATATAATAAAGCTCTCCTCTAGCAAATAAACAAAAAACAAATAAATAAATACATACTTGTAGAAGCAGCTCTGTATCTGGTTCTCATGTCTCCATGGAGACAATCTGATAAAGAGTAATAAAAACAAAATACTTTTTTCTGTTAATGGCTTTCTTTCAATGTCTGGGAGATGATTTCTGAATGCATTCAAGTGTTTTCTCATTCTGGGGGAGAGGAATAAATATAAGACAAAACCAGACAGCACTTAGTGGAAGCACAGACTGTACTATGCATCTTAACATGGATAACCTTTTTTTTTAGGTTACCCCTAGTATGCGAGTGTGACTGGCAGTTTGGAACAATTGTTCCTTTTAGAAAAGTAAAACTTCAGTATTTGAAGATGTACATAGTTGTATATGTTAATATTATGTTAATATTTTGGGGTGTATTCAGGGTGTATTTGCTTTTGATAAAACAAAAAGTTTTGTGAGATGTGATATAGGCTCAAATGGATATGACAAGAAACAACTGTATAAAAGGTCAACCTGCCAAGCATTAGTGTGTGTGTGTAACACAAAACCTGGAACTAGATACTTAACAAAAAGCTGTTACAAATAAAAAGTGGGTATAATACATTTTTAACATTATGAGCTTTTTGATATTTTTAAATGTTATTGGTCTCACATTTATATACAAAAAAGAAACAGTAGTGAACTATATTAAAATGTAGAGTGCAAATAGGTATGCTACAGGAGACACATTTGGAAAGAACTGAACATGTGAATTTGATAAAGATATTTTTTCAGGATGGTTATTCAGCAGTATACCTGGGACAGGGGAAACGAGGAGTACTTATATTAATTGCAAAAGGGGCTCCAGTCATGATAGAGGAGGATAAAAAAGATAAAGATAGATATGTACTGCTAAGGGGCTACTGGCAAAAAAAGGAGGATTACACTGGCATGTAATTATATTCCACCTAAAACTGCTATAATAGAGCTTAAGAAAATTCTGGGATAAATAATCAGTTTTAGCAGGGAATGTTACTTACAGGTGGGGACTATAATTTGATTTGCAGCATTGACCAAGAAGGGAAAATATAACAAAAGAAGGTAGATTTTTGAAGAAATTTATGAAAATATTTGGCATGGAAGATGTGATCAGTATGTGGAGTTAGGAGTGAATTTATATATTATTCCCCAAGATAAAAAAATGGGCTAGGCTAGTCAACTTGAATTTCACAGGAACATGTGCATTTAATTGAAAGTTTTGAAATGCATCCAATAACTATTTCAGATCATGCGCCAAAATAACTAAAATAAAAATGCAGGGTAATGAAATAAAAATGAGACACTGGTGCTTTCCCACATGTTGAAAAGAGAAGCATTTAAGGAATGGGTAGTGGAAATTATTTGGGAGTTATTAGAGAAGACAGAAATTTCTTCTGAAAATATAGTAGAGAGTAGGATACAATTAAAATGGAGTTTAAAAATAGGGTGGAAGTTAAATAGAGAGATATGGTTAAGAAGCAACAACAATTATTTTGAGGGCCTGACAAATGTAAGTATTGCAGAATAGGGGGAATCTCACAGAGCAAGAAAGGGAGCTATTGCATAGTGCTAAGCAGAAAATAAAAGGATTACCTCTATAATATGCACGAGTTTAGAAGGATTGCTGTTGAGCAACTGTTTTATGATAATGTCAATGTAAAAAAACATTTAGCACAAGCTTAGGGAACCTATAACAAAGAAGATAGATAAGTGATCCTGTAGAGGTACTAGAAATATTTTGGAATTTTTATGAAAGTCTGTATAAAGTTGTATAAAGCAGAGAAATATGGAGCTCAAGAAAATGTACAAATGGAAATGTTTATGGAAGAATTAAATTTGCCAAAGATTATAGGCACCTGAGGCTCAATTACTAATAGGATAGGATAGGAGGAGATGAGATAAAAATGGTGATGTATAAACAATCAGCTAGAAAGTCCCCAGGAATAGATGGCATTCCTGTGGACGTTTGGAAGCTAGGAGAGAAAAAAATATAAAGATCTGGAAGGTTTTGTTTAACAGTATTTTAAGAGGAGAAGCACCAACTTCCTGAAAGAAAGCTGTGGTGGCTGTAATGGGTCTATACTAGTACAGCAAACAAAAAACAGTGTTCACTTCACTGAATGTGTTACACAGGGAAAATAACTACTTACTCAACGTTTTCCCATAACACACACCAGAGTATTTTAAACTCACCCTGGTGGGGGACTGCACCCCCAACTATATATATATAGCAACTCCAAGAACACACCACAGCGGGGAAAAGGGCAAATTTCCATGTGTTGTCCAACTAGTTCCTTTCCCTGAGTAAATCCTTTGCTGATGCAAACATTCACTGAATCATACGTTCTATGGGTTTTGTTCAAGGGACAGATGTTCGCTAAAGTGAACCTTTGATGAATGAATATAGACCTTGCTGTAATACCTAAAGAGGGTAGAGACCTATCAGATCCAGCTTCATGCAGGCCCATTTCAATCCTAAACTATGATTTTAAAGTGTTTATGTCTATAATGACAAAAAGAATGGCAAAGGTGATGCCAAAATTGATAAACATAGATCAGTGTGGGTTTTGTGGAGGGGAGGCAAAGATTTGACAACATTAACAGAACACTGATAATCCAGAGGGTAGCTGAATGTAAGAAAATACCACTGTTGGTGGGTCTTGATGCAGAGAAAGTATTTGACAGATTAAGCTGGGAGTTTAAGAGCAGGGCAATGGAAACATTTGCATTCCCTGATAAAATTATAAGGTTGATTTCAAGGATATATGAGGGGCAGAAGGCAAAAATTAAAGTGGGTGAGTTCCTTTGTGAAAATTTCTGTTTGAGCAGAGGAATCAGGCAGGGGTGTCCTCTTTCCCCTTTGTTATTTCCACTATATTTAGAACCATTGGCAAAGAAAATAAGAGCCTCGGAAATTCAAAGATATAATTGGTATGGTAGTCAAGAAAAGCTAGCTGTATTTGCAGATGATATTATTTTATACCTGTTAAAATTGTAAAGGACATTTCAGTGTAGTTGAACATTCTAAGGCAGTTTCAAATCTTTTTAAGAAATGAATGAATCTAAAACAAAGGCACTAGCTGTAAATTATGTACCCACACACAAATTGGTGTAGCAATATCCATATTTATGGAGACATGATAAAATGAAGTACTTAGGTGTATGGATTAAAAAGGATTCTGGTGTGGCAGCTAAACAGACTAAACAAAAGGTAATACAAAAACTGAGAAATCGGAGCTCTGTTATTTGGATATGGATAGCAAGATACAAGCAGTTAAAATGTTTTAGTCCCTTTAGTTTTATACACAGATCAGGCATATTTTTATCAATCAGAGTAGAAGCTGAGGATTGCAATTAGTGAAGAGAAGAAGGATCTGGAAGGGGAAGATAGAAAGAGTTAAGTGAGATAAGCTGATTCTTCCAATTGAACAAGGCAGTATAGGATTACCTGATTTGAAGGGTAGTTAAGGCTGCTATACATAGCATGAGCAGAAACCTATAATTCGAAGTTGAAAGGGATAATGATGAAATGTGGTAAGCTGAAGAAACAAGGAGAGACTGGGATTTTGGATGCAGATCCTTAGGGAGAATAACGGTAAACATACAGATTATTACATTCATAAAGTTGCAGAAAGTATTTTAAGAACCAAGCCAACATGTGAATTTTCACATTCTGAATTTGGACAGGATGGCATAGGGACAGATACTAGGTTTGTTCCCCAGATTTCTGCTTTTGAATCAGGGGAGTGCTCAATTTCTGACTTTCCCAGTGGAGGGTTCTGTTTCTCTGAGACTTTCTAGAAAGTGTCAGTGTTTTCATTGGGGGAACACTGAGGTTTCTCAGTCCCTGAGAAAATATTATGAGCTGTTACAAAGGGAAATTTCCAAAACCTACACCCATTCCCCCAATTTTATCTGCCTTCAAGGATGTGTGTTACTACCTGCAGTGTTCCTGACAGTCAGCCAGCTGCCCCTAAAAAGGCATATAGGATGTATAAAGGTCCTCACTGTTTTAAAATCTTATATGCTCTTCCCTATCCTGATCCAGAAATATAGCTTTAATTAATCATTCAGCTGCTAAAAATGTAGTTAATTCCAATCCTACTGTCAATGATAAGGATGGAAAGATTATTGATAAGCATGAGAACAAAGTGAATGCTTCTGCAACTTTTATTTTCAAAATGTTGAATTCTCATGCTCATATTTTAAAATCGTATTTAACTGATTGTGAAAGTATAAGGACAGTTTTATCTGCAGTTTCTTTTTGTGAGAAAAAAATTGCTTTAAATTAATTTCTTCTAGTGTTCAAGTCACTGATGAATACAGAGTGTGTGTGTGTGTGTATATATATATATATATATATATATATATGACTGTCTTAATACTTCTTTAAGGGCTATGGCCACTGGTACTGTTTTGAAGAGGTTTGCATGGCTGCATTCTCAAACCTCCCAAAAATGATGTTAAAAATGAGATTTTAGTAGAATTTAGGGGGAAATAATCTTTCAGCAAGAAATATTATTTGTGGGTGAACCTTGAACCTGATTTGCCATAATGACACTGTATATGGGACCTAGAAGGGAAAATATAGCAAAAGAGGGTAGATGTTTGAAGAAATATATGAACATATTTGGTATGGAAGATGTGAATTTATTGGCAGGAACTGCAGCATAATTTATGTATTATTCTTCAAAAAAAAAAAAACAATAATTGGACTAGAATGGTTGAAATATTTTTCACAGAAGCATGTGTATTTAGTTGAAATCTTTGAGATTCATCCAATAACTTTATCAGATATTATACCAATGAAAACTAGGGAAAAAAATGCAATGAAATGACATGTAAATTATTCACTAGTACTTTCCAACCTACCTATTAAAAACAGGGATTTGATGAATGGGCAGTAGATATGACATGAGAGTCATCAGGGAAGATAGAAATTACTTCAGAAAAGATAGCTGATGAGTAGGATAAAATGAAAATGGGCTTTAAAACCATGGTAGAAGTAAGAGAGAGATTTGAAAGAAGTAATAGGAATAATTTAAAGAGATTGACAGAGGCTAAACTATTGCAGTAGAAAGGGAGTCCCACAAAACAAGAAGAGTAGCAACTGCAGAATGCTAATAGGAATATAACTAAATATGTTGATAATATGCATGAGTTTAAAGGGGTTACTGTTAAACAACTTTTTGATAGCTCCATTGTGCAAAAACGTTTAGCATAATCACTTGGGCAACAGAATATAGAAAGATTTATAGCCAGATTTACAGAGCCTATGACAAGAAAATAACCAAAGATCCTAAAGTGTTATTAGAGACATTTTGCAAATTTTATGATCATTTGAAGAAAATAGAAAAATGTGGAAGCCAAGAAAAGGCACAAGTAGAAACATGGAAGATTTAATTGTACCAATGTTAGAGGTGGGTGAGGCTCAGTAGGTAATACCAAAGACAGGAAAAGATGAGACAAAAACAGTTAATATGTAATTTGTCAACAGGAAAGTCTCCATTAACAGATGGTATTTCTGTGGAAATTTGGAAGTTATGAGGGAAGAAAGTGTTAAAGATCTGGAAGGTTTTGTTTAACATTTTGAAAGGGAGGGAGGGGACCCAGCATCTTGGAAGGAAGCTGTGGTGACTGTTACATAAAGAGGATAAAACCATTCAGATCTAGCTTTATACAAACATACTTGAATTTTAAATTATTATTATTAAGAACTTATGTCTGCACCAGCTAAGAAATGCTAAAGTCATTATCAAAGTTGATAGGTACAGATCAATCTTGTTTCATGAAGGGGAGGCAAATGCTTGACAACATTAAAAAAACAGTGATGATCTGGGGGAAGCAAAGTATAAGAAAACACTACTATTATCGGTGAGTCGATGCAGAGAAATAATTCAGTAGCGTCAGCTGGTATTTTATGTATATGACAATAATAGCATTTGCATTCCCTACTAGAATAATCTAGCTAATCAAAAGGATATATGAAGGGTCATACGTAAGAATTAAGGTGGATGGATATTTATCAGGAGATCACTATTGCAGTAGCCTAAGGTATATTTATGTATTTATTTATTTATTTTCAGTTTGATTACTGGGGAAGTACACTGTGCCGAGAAGTGCCCATTTTCAGTGGAGGCCCAGGGAGAAAAGCTCCAACAGCAATACAATACTATAAAGGTTACAAAATACACTAAAGGTTGCATAATGTAGAGGTAAAATACAAGAATGAGATTCATACATTCAGGAAACTGCAAAAGTGTAATATACATCATAAGACAGTGTAAAACAGACATTTTTTTTTTTTTGAATGGCTCTTCAGATGTTTACAATATTTACATACTTGGAGTTAGTTAAAGTCTGCTAGTTCTGTTTTTGGAGGAATAGAAAAAAACTTGAGAGTAAAGTGGGGCAGGAATATGGAGAGCTAGTGGGGAAATCCCTAGAATTTATGTAGGATGAAAGCAGGAGCATTTCCATTTGGAAGATAGGTGTAGGAAAAGTTGGGTCTTGAATGATTCAGTGTTAAGTATAGTCCTAAGAGAAGGAGGAAGAGAGTTCCGTTTTTTACCTAGAGAGAAGGAGAGTAGGAGCTGGCCAGCGGAACGTTTGGGTTTATGAATGGAAATTAGGTTTTGGTGTTCAGATCTCAGAGATCTGTTTGGGATGTATAGGGGAAGGATGTTTGTTAAGGCTGGGCATTTATCTGGGGAGAATATTTATTTGTGAGCGGTGGTTAGTTGGAGATAGTCTAGGTGGTTAGGGAGTTCTAACCAGTTCAGAGATTGTAGGCTAAGGCAGCGGTGAGTTGAGATTCTGGATTTAGTGGCAAATTTAGAGATCGTATTATAGCAAGCTTCAAGTTTAGAGGTGTTGGAAGCAGACAGATTGGTTAGAAGAGGGGCTCCATATAGAAGAGAATGTAGGAGGTAGGTAATTGCCAGGGAATGCCTAGAGGAGTTGGAAAGAAATTGGTTATTCCTATATAGCATATCTAGCTTTTGGTGGGTTTTCTTTATGCTTTGTTGTATGTGGAGGTCGAATTTGAGGTGTTCTTCTATGGTAATGTCAAGGACTTTTGCAGAGGGGACCACTTCTATAGCAGTATTAGTTTGGCTTAGGACATTGAAGATGTTTTTGTCAAAGGAGGAAACCCTGGTGGGGAGGAAAATTAGTATTTTAGATTTATTGGAGTTGAGGGAGAGGTGGTTTTGGTGCATCCAGTTCTCTGTAGTGGAAAAAGCTATTTGAGTCTTAGTCAGTAGTTCAGGAATGCTGGGGGCGGCACAGACTAAGGTAGAGTCATCAGCATATTGGAAGACTGTAGTGTCAGGGATGACAGTGTGAAGGTTATTTATAAAGATGTTGAAAAGCATGGGTCCGAGGATGGACCCCTGAGGAACACCAGTAGGTGTAGGCAAGAAGGAAGAGGTGCAATTCTTCCATCTGACAGCTTGAGATCTGTCAGATAGGTAACTGGAGAACCAGGAAAGAGTATTAGGGGAGAGATTAAGGTTGGCGAGATGAGAGAGAAGGTGCGTATGGGAGATGGTGTTGAAGGCTTTAGATAGATCTAGCAGTACTGTGGATACAATAAGTCCAGAATCTCGGGCTTGATTGACAGTTTCTAGGAAGGATAGTAAGGCAGTTATGGTGCTGTGGCCAGGACGGAAGCCGTGCTGGGTGGGTGTTAGTAGGTGATTCTGAGTTAAGTAGAGCAAAAGTTGGAGGTGGACACATTTTTCAAGAATTGTCGATATTGGAGAGAGTATGGCAATGGGGCGGAAGTTAGAAATAGTGATGTTTTTACCTCCTTTGTGAAGAGGTAGAATGTAGGCTGAGCACCAGAGTTTGGGTACGTACGACTCATTTAAGGATCTGTTAATCAGGATACTAATTGGGAGAGCAATACCTTTGGCTGCGCATTTGAGGAAGGCGGAGGAGGGTATGTTATCAGGGGCATTAGAGCATGGCTTTAGTTTGGATAAAAGTTTTTTTATAAAAGTGGCAGAAACAGGTTTGAGCAGGAAATTAAGGGGACAATTATTAGGGTTGTTGGGCGTTGAGGAGAGGGGGTTAGGTGGGTTATTATTTGGGAAAGTTTTGGTTAGCTTAGCTATGGATTCAGTAAAGAAGGTGTTGAAGTGGGAGCTCAGCTCCCTGTCAGTTAGACTAGGGTCAGGGCAGGGATTATTCCTTGATCCAGGATGGAGAAAGGAGTTGACTGATTTCCAGAATTGTTTTGGGTTCTTATTGTTGTTGGACTGAAGTTTATTATAGTATTTTTTTTTTTTTGTCCATGGTGATAAGTTTTTTTACTTGATTGCGGAGTTGGGTGTATTGGAGCAAGGCAGAAGACAGTTTATTTTTCTGATAAAACTTCCAAGATTTGTCTCTGTGACGCATACTTTGTTTAGTTTCTTTGGTCAGCCAAGGAGCAGAATTGGCTTTAATTCATTTGTTTCTTAAAGGGGCTAGGGAGTTAAGAGTATTTAGGAAGATAGAGTTGAAATGCTCTACAGTATTGTCAAGTGGGAGAGTGTTTAGGATTTGCCAGTTAATTTGTTTAAAAATGTTAGAGAAAGTTGAGGGGTTGAAGTTGCTAAGGTTATGAGTTTGAATATAATGGTATTGGTGTTGAATAGAGTTAGGTGATCGATGTATGAAGGCAGTGAGATGGTCACTGAAGGTGTCAGGGATAGTGCCAGAAAGAATGACTTTGTTTGGATGGGAGACTAGAATCCAATCTATGATGGCCCATGGGATGTGGTTTTTGTTAGGACGGGTTGTTGAGTGGATAACTTGGGAGAAGTTGTAAAGGTTAATGGATAGGGAGGGGGATGGTGTGTTAATTTTATTCCAGTCAATATTGACATCACCAAGAATATAGGTTTCATATTTTATTTCAGTTGAGACCCAGTGAAGGATATTTTCAAGGGTCGAGATATTATTGCCAGGGGATATATATATATATAAGGAAATAATGCAGATATTCTTATGTTTATTCAAATGGAGAAGGCTTGCTGTGATTTCAGAATTTTTGAATTGAGGGGTATGGATTTGAAGAGGGATTAGGGAGAGAAGGTTGGAGTAGATTAGAGCAGAGCCTCCACCTTTTTTATATAAATGGTCACTTCTGAGGATGTGGTAACCTGGAGGTAAGATTTCAGAGTCAGTAATATGGGGTTTTAGCCAGGTTTCAGAGATGGCTAAGATGTCAGGTTGGTTGTGATTAAGCCAGGCTTGAACATGGTGAAATTTGTTGTTACGGCTCTGGGCATTGATAGTGAAGATCTTAAGAGTGCTAAGAGAGGAAGTGGGTGGAGAAGGGGAATGGGGGAAAGTGTTATTTGTAGTCGGGGAAGAAGGGGGTGAAAGGAAGGAGTGGTTTGTACTGAGGCAGGGGCCGGGGTTAGGATGAATGCCTCCAAATAAGGCTAGGACATTACAGGTGATAAGTTTTAGACTATTAGGTTTGTATACTAGGTAGTTATTTGGGTTTAGTAGTAGCTTAAGAGAAAGAGTTTTTGTTGAGGTGGAGAATAGTTTGGGATGGAAGAGGTGTAGTAGGTTGGGTGGAATAAGGGAGGAGGATATAGAGTGGAAGTGAGGGAGTAAAAGAGATTGTAGTTGAGTGTTAGGGCTAGTTTGAGTAAGAGGTAGGAATAGGGGAGCTTTATAGGAGTAAGAAGTAGCAAGATATAGAGGAATTAGTAAGATGCGAAGGAAGCAGGGGAGTCTGATAGTAAAGGGGATTAGGGGGCATGTTTAGAATGGGTGGGGTAATGAAGAGAGAAGTGTAATGGAAGTTAAAATGCTAGTTGAGGAGGGAAGGTGTAGAAGAAGAAGGGGAGAGTTAGAATTGTGGACAGGATAGGGGACGATTAAGTGTAGAGAGGTGTAGAAAGTGGAATGGGAGGAGTAAGAGTGGGTGGGGAGTAGGAGTGGGTGGTGAAATAAGAGGAGGATTATGATTTGATAAATGAATATGGGGAGGGGTAATAGTAAGAGGACTGTGACTGGATAATTGATATGGTAGGAGGGGTATGTGAGGAATAAATGTAAAGGTGCTGGGGCGGGTGGAATGTGGGGAGCGGAGTGAGCCCGCAGGGCGAATGGAGCAGGAAGAGCCAAAGGAGGAGAAAGTGAGGAAGACAATCAGTAAATAAAGATAGTCAAAGATAAGTCTTGCAGAGATGTGTAGGAGGAGAAAGACTACTGAGAAATGGAGTGGTGTGTAGATATGTAGATGAAGGACAGAGAGAGAGATAGGAGGCTTTAAAGAAAAGATTGAGAAAGGGTGTAAGTAAAGCAAAGAGTGGGTAGGTAGTCCTGGGACAGTGATGAGGGAGAGAGTAGAATAAAGATGACAGTGGGCTGTATAAGGGAGATAAGGAGGGTGTGGGTTAAGAAGTGGGGACAGTAAGAAGGTAGAGGAGCTCCACCTAGTGACCTGTCAGTTTAATGCAGTAGAGACCCCAAGGAGAGATATCAGGTAAAGGGAAGGAGGGAGCTATCCTAGGTCAGGATAGGGGGTGTAATTATAGAAGGTAAAGTAGGATAATCAAGCAGCAAAGAGGGGGGGTTGTGGCTGCTGGCTGGCCTGGCAGGGAAGCACGCTGCGACCTAGTTGTAATCAAGTTAGCTACTACCAAGTGTTAGAGCAGTACACATACTTTTGCATAAAAAATCCTTGCTGTAAGTAGTACTCAAGGAGCAGTAAGGCCTTTCAGGTTTGGTTTGAATTGTCCGTTATTGATGGTTCTTAGCCAGGGTGTCCGGGAGGGTACTTTCAAAAGGTTATGGCAGGGTAGGCAGGAGCCCAAGTTTTATATAAAAAAATCCTTGCTGTGAGTAGTACTCAAGGAGCAGTAAGGCCTTTCAGGTTTGAATTGTCCATTATTGATGGTTCTTAGCCAGGGTGTCCGGGAGGGTACATTCAAAAGGTTATGGCAGGGTAGGCAGGAGCCCAAGTTTTGCATAAAAAATCCTTGCTGTGAGTAGTACTCAAGGAGCAGTAAGGCCTTTCAGGTTTGGTTTGAATTGTCCGTTATTGATGGTTCTTAGCCAGGGTGTCCGGGAGGGTACTTTCAAAAGGTTATGGCAGGGTACGCAGGAGCCCAAGTTTTACATAAAAAATGCTTGCTGTGAGTAGTACTCAAGGAGCAGTAAGGCCTTTCAGGTTTGGTTTGAATTGTCCGTTATTGTTGGTTCTTAGCCAGGGTGTCCGGGAGGGTACTTTCAGAAGGTTATGGCAGGAGCCCAAGTTTTACAAAAAAAATCCTTGCTGTGAGTAGTACTCAAGGAGCAGTAAGGCCTTTCAGGTTTGGTTTGAATTGTCCGTTATTGATGGTTCTTAGCCAGGGTGTCCGGGAGGGTACTTTCAAAAGGTTATGGCAGGATAGGCAGGAGCCCAAGTTTTACATAAAAAATGCTTGCTGTGAGTAGTACTCAAGGAGCAGTAAGGCCTTTCAGGTTTGGTTTGAATTGTCCATTATTGATGGTTCTTAGCCAGGGTGTCCGGGAGGGTACTTTCAAAATGTTATGGCAGGGTAGGCAGGAGCCCAAGTTTTGCATAAAAAAATCCTTGCTGTGAGTAGTACTCAAAGAGCAGTAAGGCCTTTCAGGTTTGGGTTGAATTGTTCATTATTGATGGTTCTTAGCCAGGGTGTCCGGGAGGGTACTTTCAAAAGGTTATGGCAGGGTAGGCAGGAGCCCAAGTATTAGGTGCAGATGCTGGAGCCAAGGGGAGCACAGCAGCCAGGGTCAGGACTAGAGAAATTAAGATTAAGTATATGGAATGGAAGGATATACGAAGGGTCATAGGTAAGAATTAAGGTGGATGGATATTTAACAGGAGATCACTTTTGCAGTAGCCTAAGGTATATGGAATGTAAGGATATATAAAGGGTCATAGGTAAGAATTAAGGTGGAGGGATATTTATCAGGAGATCACTATTGCAGTAGCCTAAGGTATATGTAATGTATCCTGCCAAGGATCACATGCTTGTCCAGTATTCAAAAGCTTTTGGGCACCTTTCATGCACACCATATGTCCAAGGGTGCACAAATCTGTCTAAGAGAAAGTGTCTGTGTAGGCAAAAAAAATGTCATATAGATAGTCCTATACAGACTCTTTATTTTGCCTAAGGGAAATCACATAACAGCTACTTGTGTGGTATCCATCAGTTGATTACTCAAAATACAATTAGAAATTACATTAGCTCTCTTAACTATGATCATTCACCTGCTTCTTCCTAACCCTCTGATGCTGCTCCTTGAGACAGAGTTAACGGTCAGGAATCAAACACGTCCTCCAAGACCAGACATATGCTTGTTACTGAGAAAGGAGAACTTCCCATAGAAAGGCCCTCTCAACCAGTCAGGGACAATCGGGAACACTTTTAAGATATTGGTACTATTAATGTGAGACATTGACAGGATAAGACAGTGTATATTAATATGAATTTTCTGAAGTAAAACAGGATTGAAACTCTAATTATTGTCATTTATTAAGTGTAATTAACCACCATTTCTCCAAGAGTGACCAGTTTTAAAAGGGACAGAGCTAAAATGTAAGTCAAAATTGAGGAGTCCCTGAAAATCAGGGCAGCTAAGAGATATGGACTTTACAGTGTCATGCAAATTTTTGTCAGGAAAGAGGTGCTGGGTGCCATTGTTGAAGTCTGTATTTTAGAGTCCACTTAGAATTTCTCTTTAGCTACTCAAAGGACAATGAGTTACAAAACCAAACATGTCTGTACTCCTTCAAACCCTTTTGAAAGAGTCTAGGAGGGGATGTGTGTTTCTTTTTGCTAAAGAGTTTAACCTTTCACTGTACTTTTCTGTTGCTTCCCATTCCAAAAGGAAAATATCCCCCTTCTCTTCTTAAGAGTGACTGTCGGTGAGATGTAGAAGAGATTGGGCTGGATTATGCATCCCAATTGACTTCCCTTGACTCATTGGAGTCAGAATCTGAAGAAAATATTTCTTCAGGTTCTCCAGTAGAGGAAATTTGGTTCTCTGACGATACAGGTTGGATACAGGTTGGATGAAAGATCTCTTTCTATGGGAAGGAGAAAGAAATATCTGATACAAATAAATAAATACATACATTTTTTTTTTGGTGGGGGGTCCATCTATTGTGTTTTTTTTATTTCTATCAAAGCTCCTTTGTCAAGCCATTCCTAGGGCACCCACCTCATTATTAACTAGAGTAATGCTTATCAAGGTATTTCCTGCTTTCAAATAAATAGAGTACTACTCAAGGTTCTTCCTACTCCCAAAGAGGGAGGACCCATTTCTACTCTTTCTCTTCTACACAAACTCTTGAAAGTCAAGTAGATCAGAATTAGTAACACTGTGTTCACCATGTCTATTTCAGGAAGTCTGGATATGAAAGATGTTTATTGGTATGCACCCATATTTCAACTTCACATGGGATTTCCCATTTGTCAAGTAAATAAATAGTACTTGTATGGATTTCTAGCATTTGGTGCAGTAGATGCCATTACAGTGCTTAACATGACCCTTCCACAGAAACTTTCATCTACCTCCATCTAGATAACTGTATCATTAAAGCACAGTACAGCCAGCCATTAATAGGTGGTCTCAGTTTAATGATTCCATTCTTAACTTGAATTCACAGTCAGTATAAACAAATCTGAACTGGTCCCAGTACAAAGATGGATCCTTTCAGTAGCCAGCCTAGATTTTTGGTAAAGACAAATCTTTCTGACTCAAAATGATGAAGAATGTGGTCCTTGTAGTCCAGTGAGCAGTGTCTCAGGCCAACCTTTCAGCAGTGACCTATCTGGTAGTGTTTGGTCATATGTCAGTAGGTATTATGATAGTTTATCACAACAGATTTCATATGAGAGCATTCCAGCATTACCTATAGAGTGTTAGGAGTAAGATGGTAAATCCAACGACTCAGATAATCCCAACCTTAGTGAAATATCTATAATGGTTGTTGGACCTAGTTCTCTTACATTCAAGAATATCACTTCTGCCATCATAACTGACCTAGTTTGCCTACATATGCAGTGGCTTCCAGCCAAAGTGTTCCTGTTCATCTTCCATCATAAATAAATATGCATTTCAATCTGAAAAAAAAATGTCCAATATGTTCCAACATGTTTTCATTGTAGATTTGTGTAAGAAATGCCTTTTGTGATCTATACACATATACAGCTTATCAAGAGGCAGCCCACTGCAAAACCCACATCCATCTTCAGTGATTAGGACAGACACATCTACCCTGAGGGGGCATTTTCAGGTTAAGAAAACACAAGACATGGTTTTCCTACAAATCTCAACTGCGCATCAGTGTGCTAGAGCTCTAAGTAGTTGTATTTAAAATGCAAATATTCCAGTACATAAATATAACATTAGTGGTCTAATACATCAACAAAGAAGGGAGTACTCACTCTTTCGCTTGCTTAGAGAAAATGAAGTTATGTTACTGGGCCATTGCCGTCAACCTCTTAGTGATGGTACACATCCTTGGGGTGAGTAACACTTAATCAAACAGGTTGAAATGGAGAATCATGCTTCCATATGAATGGTCAATAAACCAAATGCTAGCTAACAAGATATTTTACAGATGGGGATAACCAGAGAGAGATCATTTTGCTTCACCACTAAATGTAAATTGTTGCCCATTTTTCTCCCTCAATCAAGTGAAGGACCAGAAGGTCAAGGATGCACTGAGGCAGCTCCAGGGTGTTCTGTGTGTTCTGTACAGTTTCACTCCATGATAGCACTAGGCATCCATGAAGTCAAAAAACGTTACCAAACATATCCTAGTAATATCTTCTTTCCCAATAGATGTGGTTTCCCCTGTTGGGCTAATACATATTTGAGGGACCTGCTATGCTTTTAATCTTTCAGGGTTTGATATCTCACCTACTGGACAGAACACACATGTATCATTGCCTATATGGCATTAGATTGACTTCTGCAATACTTATACATAGTAACTAACTCCATTTTTACACCACAGACAATTAATGTTCTAACTTAATTACAATAGCATTCTACTGGAATGATATGCAAAGGTAAGTGGAAGTACTTTGTAACCTGGGCCACTGAGAAGGGAATTATCCCAAACTTGACTTCCATGGAAAGTGTTCTACAATATTTGGCAGAGCTGTTCAACAAAGACCTTATTTACACTACCAATAAAGTGTATTTATCATCCACTTCGTTCTTTTTTTTTATGGGACTCCAGACAATCTCCCTAGCAGTCTTGCAAATCATCCAAGCCTTCCACAAAGGCATTCTCTTTAAGACCTCAAATCAAGATGCCAATGCGTAGTGACTCTTCTACTTCATTCTAGAAATAGCAGACCACCCACTGAACTAGCAGCAAAAACTTACCCCCTAATACTTGTCCTGAAAATACTACTTTTGGTAGATACTAGGCAAGTATCCTTCTTTAACATTCCATAAAAGAGGGTAGAGCATTTGACAAATGCATCTTTTATGCTGCAGACATTTACAGACACTAATCTGAACCAGTCCATAAATCCTTTATGTCTTCCTAGGAAAGAGAAGGATTTACTGTAAAAAAAATCCAGCCCTGATACCATCACAGCATAATGGAATAATGAGTCTGCTACTTGAGGAGAATCAGGCGGAACAGGAAGCATCTGATCATTTGCCACATGAAAATACTCTGGAGCCTTCAGCAGGAAGCCAATACAACAGTTCAGTTAGAGATGCACAGCAAGGAAAAGAGCAGAAAACAGTGGCAACTCTGATGAAGTCAGTGTTGTGGAATGATAGGCCAGTGACATACAAAGTGCAGTGGTTAATGCAGGATGCATTGCAGATGAAGAGAGTATGCCACAGGTAGATGTTCTTGAACTTTCTGTAGGATGCCCACAGGAAACCGAGAACAAAGAACATGCATTCTGTTTATAAGAAAATGATCTAAGGGAAAAGTTGCTTAATTTAATAGTGATGGATAAGACCTATTAAGATCAATAAAAGAAATAGATTACAAAAGTCAGTAAGACCCAAAATGTTAGATGTCTGATAAAACAAATGAATGTAATAATCAAGACTATAAACAGAAAATTATGTGATAACACACGTAAATAGGATATATTACTGAGCAGCTAAATTAGTAACAGATAAAGTCTTACCACAAAAACACGGTGCAGTAAAGAAAAGGAAGAGTAGAAATCAAATGCCATCATGAAAGCATCGAATAGAGACAATGATAAAGCAATTAAGACAACAGGTGTCACTATTCGATGAGTATAGAAGTATCAGAACAGACTGGTATCTGTTGTATGTTATTGCAATAAAAAAACTAAAGCTAACAGCACAAGCAGAAAAACTTAGAAGATTTGCAGATAAATATGAATGAAAGTACAAAATAAACAATTCATTGATAATCCAAAAAGGTTTTGAGAGAACTGAGAAGCAAAGCAAAAGGAATAGAAACACCACCAAAAAAGTAGAAATAGGCACATTTTGAAGAAATATCTATGAAGACCCTGTGGAACATAACAAAGATGCTCAATGGATAGAAGAAGTAAAAGAAACAGTAAGACATTCAAATGTACAGGGTATGAAATGGGATGAAGTAACAGCCAGAGAAACTGAAACAAAATTAAGAAAAGCTCCAAACTGGAAAACTCTTAGCCCAGATGCAGTACATAACCTCTGATTAAAAGTATTAACTTCTTTACACAAAGATTTAGCCCTAAGTAAGAGTTGCTTGTATGCACATCCCAAACAGACACCAACCTAGTTAACAGCAGGAAAAAGTTATACTCCTCCTTAAGAGTGAACCTGCAAGCTTTCCTAAAACTATAGACTAATAACTTGTATTCCGATGATGTATAAATTATATACTGGAATAGACGCTGTGACAAACCAAAATGCTGCCAGCCCAGCTAGCTGAAATTTTGTAAATAATCATATGTCATTTGTGAATATTAATATGATCCATCAGCTTGTCTTAGAAGTTTAAGAGAACTATATGTTATGTGGATATTAAACTACTGGCACAGAAGTGTGTGTTGAACTCTATGTTATGAGCTGAGCTTCAAGAATGTAACCACAGTGAACACTACTGGAAAAGAACAGAAATGTATATTAACTATATTAATAGTAGAAGTTAGAACATACAGAGTTAACTTGCAAAACTACAGGAAAATAAGTTAAAAGTGTTTTACAATGTGCAATAAAAGTTAGTTTCAAGGCAGCAAGGAGACAGGATATCTAGAGCTAGGAGTTTCTATTTTCTTGAAACAAATAATTACTAGATTTAAAATGTAAAAGTGTTTAACTGTTTTACGACTTCCAGTTCTAGGCAAACTTCTGAGAGATATGTACTTCTCACACAGAGATGCTAACAATTTGTTGGTATCTGTTAGCCTGGAAACTGATGGCAGGTGACAAATAGAGATGTCATCCAGCTGACATAGCAGTAATGTTTTGATATTAATTTGGGAGCTCTCTCAGAGGCTGCGCATTTTGTATTTGTCTTTGGACCTGGAAACATCCATCTTCAGCACTTCTGCCTTGCTAATAGTAAGTAACTAGGGTGCAGTGATTTCTCTTAGATATAGATAGGAATATAATGAAGATTAGTTTAGATGTTTTCTGTGTTTGAGACTGTCTTGCAATATTGTTTTAAAATATTTCCTGCGATTCTGAACTCTGAAGCGACTGTGTTATTGAGTATTGTGTTGTTTTATTATTTATTATTAAATATATTTAAACCTTCTAATTGTGGCTGGTTTGTTTAGAGATATTTAAGCTTTTAAGAGTACTTGCATATGTCTTTGGTGACACTGTACAGGCCACTCCTAAATAGCCTTGAAAGTCTTGGTCACACTTACCATTTGGATAATAGTAACATTACACAGTGGGATTGGGCACCCTTTGGTAAGGCCCTTTTAGTGGCTGATAAGTAAGGGTGGCTGGTGGCAGCTGGTACTACCTTATATTCTGGGAAGAAGGGGGCATAGCTAGTAAACCTGTGCAAGCCTTTCCCAAGTGTGTGTGTGTCTGTGTGTGTGTGTGTTTGTGTGTGTGTGTGTGTGTGTGTGTGTGTGTGTGTGTGTGTGTGTGTCTGTGTGTGTTTGTATATCAATAATAACTTAAAGTGTGTCTGTGTCAGCTACTTGGGCAGGGACATGAAGCACTGGTTGGACAGAGAGGGTGCTGGAGGTCTTAGCTTGGCCACTCGACTGAGATCTTAACCCTATAGCTGTGCCAGTGGGGAGTCTTATTGGGGATCTGGAAAAAGAGGGATAAACCAGCCCCAGACTGACTGTGATCTCTGTGTGCTCTTAAGGGAAATTGTACTTCACTGTGTGTGCACTTGTCATCCTCCCAATATGCACGTCCCTCACTGCTGCTAGTGGTGAAGATTGAGGCTCCTTGATCACTGGGCCAGTGCAGAGGCATCACAGACACCAACTGAGTTTATAGTCATTTAGAAGAAAACTTAGTCATGGCAATAGAACAAAAAGGTAACAAAAGAAAGTCATGTGGAACAAAGGATCATTTGTTGTTAAATAAATCATAATGGAGAATAAAAAAGTGAAGATTCTAAGTAAGGCTTGGTTAGATTACAAAAAAGCATTTGACGGTATCCCACATTCATGGATAAAGAAGTGCTTACTGATCTACACCCCATATTGATTACATTACAGTGACCATGAAACAGTGGCAAGCCACTTTGCAGCTAAGCCATGATAAAGTACAAATTATTATCCCAAGTTTAAAAATTCAAAGTGGGATATTCCAGGGTGACTGTCACTGCTGCTCTTTTGTCTTGCCCTTAATCCATTAAGCTGTCTACTTGACAGATTAGATCATGGTTACAATTTGGCTCCTAGAAAACAACAAAGTGTAAAGACTTAGCTTCTTTTTGTGGATGATTTAAAACTGTAGAGTTCATTAGATGAAGAGTTAAAAGCACAACTGCAAGTGATCAAAACTTTCTCAGATGATGTAAGGATGTCATTTGCTCTTGATAAATGTGCAAAAGCAAAATTTAAAAGCAATAAAGCTGCATCACCAAGAAAATATCAGTCTGGGACAGGGATGTGATATAAAGAAACTTGAGCAGGAGGGAGTGTATAAATATTTGGGAATTGATGAAGGATTGACAATAAAATATGAACAAATGTAAACAAAAGTCAGTAAGGAATATTTTAGAAGACTAAAATTAATACTGAAAACAGCCCTATCATCTAGAAAAAAAAGTCCAAGCTATAAACTAATTTGCTGTACTTCTGACTTACAGTTGTGGGATGATTGACTAGCCCCAAGAAGTATTGGTTCAGTTAGACAGGAAAACAAGAAAATGCTTCATGCTTATCAAATGATATATAAAAATCAGTGTATACCAAGCTTATATAGTCCTCCTGAAGGAGGTGTGGGCCTCCTCGAAACTGAATCCATGCATAGATCTGCAATTGTACGACTGCATACATATCTGCTAACTTCACCAGATCCTGACAAAGTGAAAGTTTTAAAACGAGGAGAACAAGTCTAAAATGACTTACTTATTTAGTTTAGCAGAAGCATGTCAATGTCGAGCTGGAATGGAAATCAAAGCAGAAGTAGATAAAAATCAGGCAGCAACTGAATGTGCCAAAAAAAACAAACAAACAAATAATATAAAGAGGAGGATCAGATGAGAAGGCAAGAAATGTGCAAAAGGCATAAATATAGTTGCAAGTACAGAAAACTCCTGGAACAACCTCATGTCAATCAGGATCTAATACAGAAATGGTTAAGGAGAGGTGAATTTAAATGGCTACATACATGTTGGTTTACAAAGTCCATTGAACATGTGGGAGAAACAGACAAATGCATGTTCTGTAAAACAGAACTGGAAACAGTTGCACATCTTGTTGCTGGATCTGATACACTAATGGCAGAGGGTCTGTATATTGAAATGTACAATAGTGTTGCAAGACTGTTGCACTGGAGACTGTGCAAACTATACAATATTGAAGTAGCTGAAAAGTGTTGGAAATATGAGCCAGAGAGCATTATAGGGAATGATGAAGTTTATATCACAGGGGATTACCCATTACTAAAAGTTAAAAAAAAAATAGATACATGGAAAGTCGAGATAGTGTAGTGGTTAGAGTCCTGGCTTTACATGCAGACGTTCACAGTTCAAGTACCAAGACAGACAACTTAGTTTTCTATGTTCCCATGAATTACCACATCAATGATAGTCCACTGAACATGGAAGGCATTATAAGAGATCCGGGAACACAGGTTGACAGCAACCTCTCTTTATACCACCACATTGCCACTATGGTCAGAAAGGCCTTCTATGTGGCACATCTCATTACTAAGGGTTTTGCATCCATGAAGAAAGAGGTCATTGTCTCCCTCTACTCTTCCCTCATTAGGCCAATCATCGAGTACAATGCCCCATTTGGCATGTACCTCACTAGACACCTGCAACAACTGGAGAGGCCACTAAAGTACCACACAAAGAGGATCCTAGGCCTTAAACACTTGTCCTGTATGGACAGACTCAAAAAACTCCAACTATTGTGTCATATCACCTAGGCAATCTTTGCTTGACTTACAAAGCCATATCTGACCCAGCTCTGTTAGAAATTATACATTTAAAGAAATCCCAATCCCCTCCACACCACACGCTCCAGAGACCTCAACCTCATTACCACAATCAACAGAACAAGCTGGAGGGACAGGTTCATAACCCAGAGACCACCCATGCTATGGAATAGACTTATCATACATGTCAAACAGAGCACCTCACTGGTCCTCTTCAAAAGAAATCTTAATGAATGGATGGGAAATAGAAAATTCACCCCAGGGATCACTCCAGTGGCTGTACTTGACAGAAGCACTGGGAACTAAGGTCGAGCGACACGATGACAGGGTAATTTTATGGGCTAGGCTTGTAAAAGCACCAGGGCCATTAGCCTAGTACACACCTATGAACCTATGAAAAACATATATAATAGTCCATGAAAAGGCAAAAGTAGCATTGATAATTGAAATTGCTACATCCAGTGATGAGTCTTCCATACAGAGAGATACAAAGTCATAAAATATCAAGATTTGCAAGCACAAATGAGAGCAGTGTGGAAGAAGGATACCCAGACACTTCCAATAGTAGTAGGAACTATGGGTGTTATAAAACAGAATTTACAATCACGTTTAGATATGCTACCAATACATGTAACTCTGTATGAATTGCAATAAGACTCAATTCTGGGTACATTGTGGGTGCTGCAAAGAGCACTTTTTACTAGCATCAAAGACTGTAACAATACTAATTTCATAAACTTTACTCATACCCTGATTTAGGAATGAGGACCATTCCTGTCATGAAACCCAGAAGACTTGGAGAAATTAAACCACATGAATAATTTCCTGGTGAAGAATCTTAGATGAACTGTTTATCTGGACAACAAATAGTATCTTTATCCTCCATTTTTTTCAAGAACTGGTCTCTTGAGGACAGTTGATGAGGGACCAGACTGCATTCCAAGAAATTGTTTGATTATCTAAGATATGTAGAAAAATACAGTGCTTTGTTATGAATACAGAGAGACAAAATGTTTTATACATTTTCTTCAAGTTTCTCTAGTTCAAAAAGTTTTGGAAAAAGCATATAAAAAGTAGTAGAGCTGTGCTATGCTGTTTTGACCCAAATAGCCTTGGTTGCTATAAAAGAAGAAACAGACCATCCCTTTCGGCTTCCTGTCAGAAAAGACCTGCTGTGTTAGCAACAAGCACAGAGTTACAGCCGTCATTAGATTTTTATCTTCTGATTTTGTGGATATTGGAGTTTTGATTCCTTCCAGAAAAATGTTTTTAACATAGATGCTGATTGTCTTGCAAGAAGCTACAAGGCCTTCACAAACAAAATCCTGAAAAGATTTTCTGACTGATATGAAGACCATGATTAAGTACCATTCCGAAATACAGTCCTCTCAGGTCTTAAGACAATTTACACAATTCACTTTTTAAAGGCCTGCCATATTTGACTGTCAAAGACTCATCATTCTGCCTTATCATTCCTTGAGCTTCTTCCTTAGTTTTCGTACCTTCAATGAAGATGCTTCTCAGAAGGGTATTGTATTTGAAACCTCTAAAATGGCAGTGAACTTTGTCTCACTACTCTCTTTTTGCTTGTGCATTCTGTTCTAAGTTTCTTTATTAGAAGACAGTCCTGTTTGTGCTAATTGCCTCAGTTAGAAATGCCCAACTAGAAATGCATCAAACCTTTAAGATCTTAAAGTATTCATAATGTTATACTGCTTTTCACAGATGTGACAGATTTTCCTCTAACCATTTATCTACGTTTATATCAGAAAATGTCATAAATTGTCTAGTCTCATTTTTTTCTGTCCACATCCGCTAAATTCAGGATTACATTTTTCATGGAACTGTAGGAGGTAGATGCTTATTCATGTTAGAATGACTTGAGTATTTTAGAAAATCAAACCAGTTATGTTCTTTGAAGCCTCAGTAGCTAAGCAAACTATTGGTAGCTAGTTCACTGATAACATAAGGTTTGTTATGATTTCCTGAAATGAACAGTTTCATGGTTCTGTTAGGGCCATTTGTAGAAGTGTGGCATCACCTCCACAGCTTTCTTCCTATGAGTTTCTTCTCCAGATGTTTTTGAAGCAGCTAAATGGTCTGCAGTCCAAACATTTACAAGGGTGAGAAGTGGCTTTGCTCTTACAGTAGTCCAAGGGATACCTGCTGGAGATGCCACATAACTTTTGGATACACAGCTTGACAGTCCGGTACTTTACTGCAAAGGCAGTTATGTATTATAAAAAGGCTATGTGAATTACTTGCCATAAAAACAAATTTCTAAATTGTCTCTTCTTTACAATGATTTCCTCTGCTCTTCCCTCCAGTAATCTTCAAAGTATCTTTAGTCTTCCTGCCTTTCTATAGACAGAATTCGTTACTCTGTATATGTTTAAATGTCTCTATCCTGTGTGGGGATTAGCTTGAAACTATAGTTGAATAACCTGTTGTCAGAATAAGGTTCTTATTGGCAGGAAACAGTGCAATAATTGAGTCAGGTGAATGATGAATAAAACCTTTGCACTCCTGTGCTTCTTGTGGTCATCCATCTTGGCAGTATGGTTAATTGAGGCTTTGTAAAGATAACTGATTGTAGTACTTCCTCACATTAGCATTAGTGATTGATATAAATCAATTTTCAGTTCAGCATCAGCAATCAGAGCTTTCTTTCACTTTCTGCCTTAAATATTGTTTTCTTATCATTTTATACTTAAATCCTATTCTGTTATGTATGTATGTATTTACTTATTTATTTATTTATTTTTACAAGTCTGTTTTTTTTTCTGGATAGTTGATATCCTTCTAAGAATAACATTTATGTTGCTGTTGCCACTTCTGTTCCCTTCGCTGCAATTGTTAACTGATTAATGACTAGAATGTGACTGTTTCTGGATTGCCTGATAGTGGCAGTGGAAACCTGATCTGTGAGCATCATTTGTCTTGACTGATCAAGAATTGAGTTTAAACTTTCAGATATGGCTATGGATGTGGATAGATGGATACCTGGTGTGCTGTGGTGCATGGTAAGGGAATATAAACAACTGTTTACATAAAGACTTCCCCTCTGCCTAAATATTGTGTGTCCTCACTACTAATAGAGTGAGCATTAGTTTTCTGTGGCTTTACAGTTTAATTTAGATGCAGTGACAGATCTCAGCTAATGAACTGACAAATATAAAGAGAAGAGCTGAGGAAGGAGAAAGGCCATTTATGGAAGTGTGGGACTATCTAATCTGCCAATTGGATAACATCTCTTTTGTTCTGTTATACAGAGATGGATACTGTGGCTGTATTTAATTTATAACTGTCTTCCGACATCATTTTGTTACTTTATTGTGGCTGTATACTAACTGAGCTTCCCTAACGGGACATTGTCTTTGAGGTTTCATTGCTGATTGAAATCATTCATCTTGATGTGACAATTTTTCTAACTGCTGTTTTGCTGATGGCTCGTGATTGTCTGTGTTTATATTTTACTTCATACTTTACATAGGTTCATAGGTTCATAAGTTGGTACTAGACTATCAGCCCTAGGGTCTATACAAGCCTAGCCATAACAATTCCCTGGCTATTACTTCCCTGGTCCCCTGTCTAACAGGGCGATTGACATGATCCCTGGGGTAAATTTCCTATGTCCCATCCAATCATCAAGGTTCTTTTTGAAGAAGGCCAAAGAGGCGCTCAGCTTGACATGTATGGGCAGTCTATTCCAGAGTATGGGGAGTCTCTGGGTCAGGAACCTATCCCTCCAGCATGTTTTGTTCATTGTGATGACCAGGTTTAGATCCCTGGAGCATGTGGCTCTAAGGGATTGGGATTTCTGTAAGTGTAGCATGTCCAACAGCTCTGGGCTTGACATGGCCTTGTATGTTAAGAAGAGATCGCCTCTGGGCAGGCGATATGCGACAAAGACATTACATTTCTGTACTTATTTATATTTGTTAATTTCATTTGTACTGCTTTCTTTACTGATCATGTAATAGCTATTATTAGCCATTTTTGTGTTTGTACAGTGCTTAATGGATATTTTACTAGAATAAAGCTGAAGCTGAAATCCAAATGGAGTATTTTACTTTTTCTCATATTTTCTCTTTTTTTCTTTTCCATTACATGCATTCATATGTATGTAGAAAGAGGTCTAATTTCTGTTCTTCCAGGTCTACAATGGTGTTGTCCAACTATCTCTTAAACTGAGCCACAACTGTGTCTAACAAAAGCAGTTCTTTTCTTCTTGAAGACATGTTAGTGTTTGTTTGCCATCTTCCTACCTTACACTGATTCCTTGGGCTTGTCTCTTCAGTATTAAGCAGGCCAAAAAAAAACATCAAGACGAAATTTCCTCTAATCCTTTTATTGCTAAAGAAAACAAATCCAATTGCTATAGCCAGTTTTTGTAGGAGACATTGTCAAGATCAGTTATACTTTTTTGTTAGATGCTTCTGCACCCTTTTAGTTTTGTTAGTTAACAGTTTATTAGTTCAACACCTGCTCAAAGTTCAACAAAAATGAGTTCTGAAGTAAGTAGCAAGTTTAATAACGAAGCTGTCTTTTTTGAAAATATTACTGAAGTTTGATAACTAGCACTGAACCAAATCGGACTGTGTCTGTTGCCTATCCTTATCTCAGCTTTCTTCCCATTGTACTACATTGTGGACAGTTTCAAGCTGCCTTTTTTTTTTCATTAAATCTACCTTTTGTGTGGTACAGTGTGACAGGCCATCCACATGGCACAGCATCAAGAAACCTGGATGAATCCTGAACAAGTTATGTTGGCATCCCTTTACTGATGTTCTCTACCACAGCTTACTGTGGATTTTTGCTTTATACTACGAGTCTGCATTGGATTGTTAGTTGTACCCCACTTTACTGTTGTTACATTACTATATCAGTTACAGTTATGTTTATAGCATTGTCTTTTATGCCTCCTGCGTATCATAAATGACTGCACATCTGACTTTCACCTTTTGTTCAGTTGCTTAAAAAATAAGTGAACTGATTCGTCCTGGACCTTTTCAGTTACACCCAAGGCATAATAGTAAGGTAAAATGTAATATTTATAAAAGGTTTAGAATAGCCTGTTGATGTAAATATGTTTGTGAAATCTGAATATCTGGGAAAAAAATAATGAAGACTGGTAGAATATAAAAATTTCTCAAAAACAAGCACAAGTCAGGGTTGAATTCAGATTCTGAAGACATAAAGTAGAACCTTTAAGCTCTAGGCCTTCATGTACCATTTCTCATACCACTCAGTCAAAAGTGAACACTGACAAATGTTTGTCTGTGTTAGAACCCTGACAAGTAGCCATGTCTGCAGTTGCAAGTGGTATAATAAAGTTTAGCAGAAGGGACTACTGCTGATAACTACTGCACATTTTGTTTCCTTGTCTGTGAGAAATTTCCCTTTTGTACAACAGCTGTAGTGAGTAGCAGGCCATGAGCTGTTACTAGTAAACTATCAAGTGATAACCAGCTCTATGCACTTCAAACAGTATATGTAAACAGTTTCCTGCAACTTGACCTCTGCCAGAATCTGCAATTTATTTTATAACTAGATTAATATAACAACTTGCTAAGAATAAAATATAATTATAGTAGCAAGATGTTCACTGTGTCATAAGATGGGATAAAGAAATATGCAATTCACTTATTTCTTATTATACTCCAAGTAAGGTCCAATTGATGTATTACATTGTTCTATCAGAACCTTTGTTTCTGCTGGTGCATCTCTGCAGGTACCGCAGCATTCTTCAGACTTGCTGAATGAGCATTCCTGCTGTATAGCATGTGCCTGGGAGCAAATCATTTCACCCTGCTAGTACTTGTGAATCCCCCCTTAAAAAAATACTTGTGGCTAATGTTTTTTTCCTGGTTAATAGATAAAAATGATACCTTAAGACAGAGTAAAGGTGGATCAGGCCTTGTGACTGGATGAAACCAGAGACCTGTACTGAAAGTGACTGATTACTTAGATTCACTATAGGGGTGCAATTGATGACATGTAAAAATGGCCTTCTGACATGCTGTAGTTTCTGAATGTAAGTAATTAATGTATGAGTTAAAGGAAAAGAAGAAAAAAGCACAAATTGATTTTCGGATACCTGTTCATTAATTCATGATTGTGAGGAAACCACAGCAGGTTTTAAGAATTAACCAATCATGAACCTGATGCTTGTCTGTTACAGACACAGACACATATGCACACATGCACACACGCAAACTCAAACAATGAACATACCTATGGGTAGTTCTGAGAGTTAGAGATTAGGCTGCAGCATATCCTTGGGATGTGGGAGGAAATCAGAGTATTTGGCAAAAATCTATGTGGACACAGGAGGGACATACAGATCCCATAAAATGGAAGCCCCAGCTGGGAACCAACCATGACATCTAAACTCTTCGAAGCAAGAGCGGTAAGTGATGCACCCCTGTGCCATCCTAAAAATAATGCTATGACAACTAATAACAATATGGACACTGTGCCATCCTAAAAATAATGCTATTACAACTAATAATATGGACACTGTGCCATCCTAAAAATAATATGTTAGAAAAATGTGTATTTGAATATATGAGAAATGCTAGTTTAAAAGCAAAGTAGTATATAATGCATTTTATTCTATTAATCATATAACAGTAAGGATTAATTCATGTTTAAATGTAAGTAGTTTTGAAACTGCAGTGTGGCTTGAAGCAAAGCTGATCTCTGACCCTGGCAGAATGCTAGCTTAGCAAGTTTTAATGTTTATGCTTTTCACAAGTGATTATCTGCTGGGTCAGGAAATTAAATGTGTGAAATAATGAAATTTTCTGTTCTTTCCTGTTGGAATGATTTGGCCGTGTATATGTGTTACTAAGATAGCACGCAGCTGTGTGAGAAAGTGTAACAGAGAACAAAGACGTGTATTAAAAGACTGAAGCTGCTATTGTATTCGAACTGATATGAAACCTTGAACAAGTAACTTTACAGAAAGACATTATGACTGACCAGCTGGATAGCAAGGCCGTACTGTATCTAGAGGAAAAGTTTTTTAAAATATACAGCATCAGCAGATTTAATGAATAAAGAACTGTAAGCTAAAGTGATGTAGATGCCCTGTGACATATCACGTCAGTAAGGTGGGCATAGCTTAAATGTTAAACCTATATAAAATTGTGTGCTTCCTGTTTCATGTCAGACAAAATTCTGTACTTGTACATTTTTTGCCTCCTGGTGTACACTAGTAAACTTTTGAATCTGAACCACCTGTGTATTGAATTCTTAATTTTATTCAACAGTTTGGTCCTTCGCAGACAGAATTCCCTTGGTAAGCCACAGATCAGAGCATATCGGTGGTCGAATACTGCGCAGGAGAAGTTACCGAAATGGTTCTTCTTGAGTGAAAAGACCTCCAACTGAATTGTCGTGTGTAAAGAGGCTGGCCCCTTTCTGATCTGTGGCCGAAAAGCAGAAGTTGAACAGTTCAATACCAGAGGCTCATGTAGGAAGAATTTGCCTTTTTTTCTGTTTTAGATCACGGACTAGGTTACAGTATATTGTTGTCAAGATTTGTTTTGCAGATCAGGGACAAAAGGAAGTACTGTATATTTGGTCATAGATCAGGGTAACAGAATAAGGTAGACAGTTATTCTAGATAAACTGTGAACAGGAACTGAGAACTTGATATCACGTGATAAAAAAAAGGGTTACGTAACATTTTCTTTGACATGGGTAATCAGTGCACTAAAACCTCTCGAGATCCGCCCCTAACCGAAGACGCAAAATACATGCAATTACAACGTTCTGATAACGTTAGGTATTATACGAAATGGGTTAGTAAATATGAATTTGATGGTAAACTAGATAAAACTTCACTAGTTAAATTCCTTAAACAGCTTAAATCTGATGCGGGAGGTCAGGCAAAAAAGCAACGCCAACTAGGCATTCCTCAAGCACACAGGTGGATTGAGGAAGCAAATCGTAGAGAACAGAAGCTTAAAAATTCAAAAACATTATTTTTAGACAAAGAGGATAATAACTTGGTAATAGCAACAGCTCCTCCTCCTCCTCCCTTGCCCCCTCCCTTACCTTTTTCAGGATATGAATCGAGTGGACAGGCTGGTCCGCCTCCGCGTTATCCTGAAGTTTCAGCAAGACCGCAACCATTTGTTAGAGATCCTATTGAGACTTGGTCCCGAACATGTAAAACACATAGGGACACAGAATCATACCAAATAGAGAGAAATCTACAGGATGAGAGTGAGGAAGAAATATGCCCACTTATAGAAGTTCCAAATCCTCAGGCAGGACAGGAAGGGCAGGACCCAACACTCTTAGTATATAGACCATGGACACCGGAGGATATCCGGAAGGCTACTGAGGGAATCCCCCATCCGAAAGTTAATTTTACAAAATTTTTAGAAGATTTACAAGGCATGAGGTTGAGTTACCACTTAAATGGGGAAGAAGTAGAAAAAGTAGTAAGACAAGTTATAGGTCCAGATTGGCACATGATTTGTGGCACCTGGAATCCTCGTAATGCAGAGCTTAGACCACTCCCACATAGTGACGCGGAATTAGACAACAGAGTGAAAGGTCCGACAGACCGAATCTCTGAGAAATGGAAACCCAGAGCAGACTGGACTTTCATTAATCAATGTATACAACAGGAAAATGAGACAATAGATGGATATTATGCTAGATTATTAGAATGTTTTAATAATCATAGCAGTATGTCGGTTCCTGAGAACCAAACGAATGATTCCCCGTATGAACAACAATTAAAAAATGCATTTTTGAAAGGTTGCATTGCACCTATTAGTAGCTTCATTACGAAGCATATGATAGACCATCGAACAGGGCCTATCTAACAAGCCTTACTTGAATACGCTAGACATGCTGAAAGACATTTTAATAGTAAAAAGAAAAAGAAGGCGCAAGTCTTCACTGCTGAAGACGGAGCTGAGGTATTTGTATTACAGTCAGGTAAAAAGGGCAAGAAAAATACCCAGGGAAACAAACAGTCTGATAAACGATCAGAAGATTTTGAAGAGAGGAAAAAGAGAGGTGAATGCTTCAAGTGCGGGAAAAAGGGACATCTAGCAAGGGATTGTAGGCAAAACAAAAAGGTAATTACAGAAGATAAGGGAGATGAGGACTGACTATATAATAGTGAGGATACATCAAGTGAAAGTCAGAAATCATCAGGAAAAATTAAGAAACAAAAAGCAAATGTAAATGTGATAGAGGGAGTTGAGGAAGTGCAAGTAGATATGGAGGATGAAGAAAGTGAAATTTTGGACTTAGCATTATTGAGCTTAGAGCTCTACTTAGCTGATACGAAACCGGAAGTTACACTTCTGGTGGAGGGAAGGGAAGTCAAATTCCTGTGTGACTCAGGAGCGTCACGGACTTTGATACACCCCTCCAAGTTACCAGAACATTCCGAATCACCTGATTATATACTAGTAAAAGCCGCAAATGGACAGCTGTACAGGGAACCATTTTCCCATGATATAGCAATAACTGACCCTATTTCAGGTATGACCCAGAGAAGTAAAATTGTTGTTTCTGCAAAGTGTCCAGTAAACCTATTGGGCAGGGACCTTATGCAGATATTTGGCATAGCAGTAGTTCCAACTGTACAAGGTATGGAGGCACAGAGACAAATGGATACCTTTGTAGTGTGATCGGAGGGTGAAACTTTTTACTGGTACAGCCAGGACCTAGTCATGACTGGTCCAGGGGCAGTAACCGAAGAACTGATGAACGTAGCCATCAGTAAAGTCCCCTCTCTCGACACTGATCAACAGCATTTGTTACACTGTACTGTATACTACTGTACTACACCAGGACCTGATAGAGAATATGAGCAAGAATTGTTTAGAAATCGTGCAACTAGATTGGTTTTGCGTACTTTGTACTGGGATACTGAGGGAACAGTGTAGTTAGCTGTTCATTACCTCAAGAATTCCTTGCATTGTATAGATCAAATCGGTTACCACATGTCAGCTTGACAAAGAACAAAAGTGTCAAATGGGCAGATTTAGGAGAAAAAGTAACAAGATGGGAGAAACAGACTGATTTAGAATTATCAGAACAAGGGATACAAAAACAAAAACTGAATTGGTTGACACAGACACATCCAGCTGGACACTTGCAATCTAGCGAGGACAGCTGATTAGCATTTTTATTAGAAGAAGAAGAAAAGGCCTTATGTGAAATTCCAACAACTCTTTGGTCAACAGGCAAGTCAGATGTAGGACTTATTCGAACAGCAGGACCAGTTACAATAACCCCAAAGTCAGCTTTTAGACCACAGAAAAGACAATACCTTTTGAGAAAGGATGCAGAAATAGGAATTAAGCCTATAATAGCAGCATTACTCAAAGAAGGAGTACTGGTAGAATCTCCTGATTCACCATGTAATACACCCCTATTTCCTGTTAAAAAAGCAAACGGGGAATGGTGGATGGTACAAGATTTACAAGCTGTAAATAATGCAGTAATACCTAGAGCACCTACGGTGGCAGACCCACATACTTTGTTAAACGATTTAGAACCGCAACAGAAGTATTTCTCTCTGGTAGATATTAGCAATGCTTTCTTTTCAATACCTATACTTCCTGATAGTCAATATTGGTTTGCATTTACATTTCAGGGTAAAAGGTATACGTATACTCGACTACCACAGGGATATTGTGAGAGCCCAACAATATTTGCACAAGAAATGGCTAGCAACCTGGCAGGGTTTACTCCACCGGGAGGTAGTCAAATTCTACTTTACGTAGATGACATCTTGCTAGCAGCCCCCACCCAGCAACAGTGCAGGGAGGATACTGTAGCATTATTGAAATTTTTAGCAACACAAGGACACAAAGTAAACAAAAGTAAGTTACAACTTTGGAGAAAACAAGTTATATACCTAGGATATGTAATATCCAATGAAGGTAGAATACTAGATGAGGAAAGAAAAACAGCAATCTTGCAAGCACCCAAACCAACAACCAAGAAAGAAATGATGTCTTTCTTAGGTACAACTAATTTTTGTCAGAGCTGGATACCAAATTATGCTTTGGAATCTGCTCCACTGACTGACTTGATATATAAGATACCAATGGCAGCACAAGATATTTTACAATAGACAACCGAAGCAGAAACAGCTTTCTGCAGGTTAAAGCAGTTGATAGCTTCTTCATTAGTTTTAGGACTTCCGAATTATCACAAACGTTTTTTTCAGACCATAGATTGTAAGCAAGGATATATGACGTCAGTATTGACGCAACAACATGGGGACAAGCAACGCCCCATAGCCTACTTCTCATCACAGTTAGACCCAGTGGTGCGATCTTTGCCTCACTGTGTACAAGCAGTAGTTGCAGCTGCAATGGCAGTACAGGCTTCGGTCTCAGTGGTGTTATTCCACCCTCTCACATTGAGAGTGCCTCATGCAGTTGCAATAATTTTACTGCAAGAAAAAGTGGCATACCTTTCTCCTGCTAGACATCTTTCATGTATGACTATACTGCTGAGCCAACCTCATATGACAATTGAACGATGTACGACATTGAATCCGTCAACATTGCTCCCAACTCCTGCGGAGGGCACACCACACAGCTGCCTGCAGGAAATTGAACAGTTAGCTTTACCTAGACAAGATCTTACAGATATGCCCTTGGATAATGCCGAGCTGACATATTACGTAGACGGCTCATGCAGAAGGGGTCCTACAGGGAAGAATCTGGTAGGGTATGCAGTAGTTACAGATACAGACATTTTAGAAGCTCAATCCTTACCACACAACTTATCTCCACAAGCAGCAGAATTGATAGCTTTGATGAGGGCATGTACTTTAGCAAAAAACAAGTGTGTGAACATATATACACTGATAGTCAGTATGCTTTTTCTACAGTACATGTATTTGGACAACAATGGAAAAATAGAGGAATGATAACTTCTAGTGGAAAACCTATTAATCATGCGCAATTTATTTTGGAGTTATTAGAATCTATTCAGTTACCTATCAAAGTAGCTATTTGTAAATGTGTAGCTCATACAAAACAACAGGATAAGATTTCAAAAGGCAATGCACGAGCTGATGCGGCTGCAAAGCAAGCAGCCTCAGACTCAGAAACTTTACTTTTAAATGAGGAATTACAACCCTCTGAGATTTTAGATTTAGACATGTTAAAAACAATGCAGATGCTTACTACAAAAGCAGAAAAACAAAAATGGGTAAAACGAGGTGCAATTCTTGAGAATGGACTGTACATTTCCAAAGAGAAAAAAACAATATTGCCGTCTAATTTATTTAGATATGCAGCTTTGTTGAGCCATGGGCAGTGCCATGTCTCAACAGGGGGGATGGTACAGTTAGTAAACCGAATATTCCAAACATACAGATACACAAACTACACAAAAAAATTTTGTGCAGCTTGTCATACTTGTAACAAGCATCATGCACAAGGAGCATTTAAAACCAAGCAAGAAAGTTTTCCTATACCACCATACCCGTTCCATACTATTTGTATGGATTTCATAGAATTGAATAAATGTGAAGGGAAGAAGTTTTGTTTAGTTATTGTAGACATGTTTTCTAAATGGGTAGAAGCTTTTCCAACCAAAAACCCGGATGCAGCAACAGTGGTGAAAGCCCTGATAAAAGAAGTAATCCCTAGATTTGGCATTCCGGAGAAGATTTATAGTGACAATGGCACACATTTTATAAACCAGTCAATCCATCAGCTTGGGAGATTTTTTGGTATCTCCTTGAAGAACCATTGTGCTTACCACCCACAGTCAGCAGGACTGGTGGAAAGGTACAATGGTACCGTAAAAAGTAAACTTAGGAAGCTAGTTGAGGAGACCCAAAAGAATTGGATACACTGTCTGCCTTTAGCACTGCTGAGTATGAGAACGGTTCCAAATGTAAAGGGTTTGACTACCTTTGAAATGTTTTTTGGGAGAGCATATTATGTGCCTCAGTGGAAAGCTCTCATGCCTGCAGAGCAAGAGGCTGACAGTTCATTAGCTAGTTATATGAGGAAACTGTTAACAAATAAATCTGTTTTGCAGTTTAACTCTTTTTCAGATAAGGAACAGACCAGACCAGTGGAAGCAGTCTTGGCCCCAAGGTCGTGGATTTGGCTGAAAGTGACGAAAAGGAAGAATTGGGCGAGTCCAAAGTGGGAGGGACCATACCAGGTTCTGTTGGCAACGCCTACTGCAGTTAGAGTGGCCGAGAGGACGTCCTGGGTTCACTTGACGCATTGTAAACCGGTAAAGAACTTTCAACTTGATAAAAACTTTGTGACCGATACACAACCAGATCAAGATGGCCAAAAACAAAGCGAATAGAAGTTTAGATCAACCCCAGAGATGTTGCATAATCATTTTGTTGAGTGTTTATTAACTGTAATTGTGACAATTTTCCTCTTGTTGTGGTTTATCCTACACACAGCCATACAAGTGAAAGTGGGAAGGCGTGATGAAACGTCTATAGACTGGCATCCAAATTTTAACACATACCTAGCTATGAAACGTGTATATGCAGAGACTATGAACATTTCAAATTGCTGGGTTTGTACAGCTATACCAACAGCATATGGAGGACTGATAATGTCCGCTGTCCCTTTGGGGATAAATGAGACTTGGGAGAATTTACTTTTCGATACAGGAACTGTGAGATCACAGGACAAAATAGCTTTATTTTTAACTGTCACACAAAAAGGAATTGTATGTTTTTTCAAAAATGACACCCTCCAGGTGGGCTGGAGCAATTGTAATATAACCATATCTTACCGATGTTATATTAAGAATAGTAATGGCAATACTTTTTGCAATACTAATTACGACTCGTATTTGAACTATTTGAAAACAACTATGAATGACATTCAAAAAAATCCAGTTTTGTTTAAACAATTGTCAGTTATAGATCAGAAAATGTTTCATGCAGGGCTGATGCGTATTAGTACTAAAGTAGAAAACTGTTATTTTATCTGTGGGAAAAAGGCATATAAATGGTTATCTGAGAATTGGTTCGGCAGTTGTTTTTTGGGTTACTTGGTTCCGGCAATAAGACATACTGCAGAATTACCTTTGGGTAAGATACGAAACGTAAGAGAAGCAGCCCGAAAATCCAAAGGTCCAGTTAAAAAACCTGTGAATCCAGTTGGAAAGATCGAAGCTGGCTGGAAAGACCACAATTCAGTAAAAGACAAAAGCGAATTGACTCATATGGACTTGAGTGACAGTGTTATATCCTGGGCAGGAATATTCCCAGCCTATGGAGCAGTCAAATCGATCTGGGAGCTGAGGAAGTTGTTGAAACTTCTCGAAGTAATGAGTAATGAAACATTTTCCGCCCTAGAACTGGTAACTGATGAACTGAATGCAATGAGAACTGTTGTGCTACAAAATCGAATGGCTCTTGACTTCACCCTAGTGGCGAGAGGTGGTACGTGCGTGCTTATCAAAGAAGAATGCTGTGCTTATATTCCTGACAATTGTCATGAGATTAATAACCACCTAGAGGTAATTCAGCAAGTATCAGCCATGACTGAACCAGGCCCAAATCCACTGACGGACTTTCTCCAGAATCTATTTGGGGGGTGGGGTTCCATCCTAATGAATATTCTGATTGCCATTTGTGTGGGTATACTCCTAATAGGAGCATGTGTTTGCTGTGGAATTCCCTGCATGAAAAGATTAATCAAAGATTTTATTGATGTATCTGTTACTGAAACTTTTTACCAAGATATTGAGATTGAAAGATTGATCTCAGATGATGCTTTTTCTGATGTATAGATTGAATGACTCACCTAGCTGAAAATCCTAAGTGGAAAAGGCTAGGAGATGAAATGACACTATGCATATTTCAAAATAGAATAAAAAGTATTAATAGGGGGAAAATGTTAGAAAAATGTGTATTTGAATATATGAGAAATGCTAGTTTAAAAGCAAAGTAGTATATGATGCATTTTATTCTATTAATCATATAACTGTAAGGATTAATTCATGTTTAAATGTAAGTAGTTTTGAAACTGCAGTGTGGCTTGAAGCAAAGCTGATCTCTGACCCTGGCAGAATGCTAGCTTAGCAAGTTTTAATGTTTATGCTTTTCACAAGTGATTATCTGCTGGGTCAGGAAATTAAATGTGTAAAATAATGAAATCTTCTTCTCTTTCCTGTTGGAATGATTTGCCCTTGTATATGTGTTACTAAGATAGCATGCAGCTTTGTGAGAAAGTGTAACAGAGAACAAAGACATGTATTAAAAGACTGAAGCTGCTATTGTATTCAAACTATATGAAACCTTGAACAAGTAACTTTACAGAAAGACATTATGACTGACCAGCTGGATAGCAAGGCCGTATTGTATCTAGAGGAAAAGTTTTTTTAAAATATACAGCATCAGCAGATTTAATGAATAAAGAACTGTAAGCTAAAGTGATGTAGATGCCCTGTGACATATCATGTCAGTAAGGTGGGCATAGCTTAAATGTTAAACCTATATAAAATTGTGTGCTTCCTGTTTCATGTCAGACAAAATTCGTACTTGTACGTTTTTTGCCTCCTGGTGTACACTAGTAAACTTTTTAATCTGAACCTCCTGTGTATTGAATTCTTAATTTTATTTAACATAATGCTATTGCAACTAATAACAATATGGACACTGTGCCATCCTAAAAATAATGCTATTGCAGCTAATAACAATATGGACACTGTGCCATCCTAAAAATAATGCTATTGCAACTAATAACAATATGGACACTGTGCCATCCTAAAAATAATGCTATTGCAACTAATAACAATATGGACACTGTGCCATCCTAAAAATAATGCTATTGCAACTAATAACAATATCAACACTGTGCCATCCTAAAAATAATGCTATTGCAACTAATAACAATATGGACACTGTGCCATCCTAAAAATAATTCTATTGCAACTAATAGCAATATGGACACTGTGCCATCCTAAAAATAATGCTATTGCAACTAATAACAATATGGACATTGTGCCATCCTAAAACTAATGCTATTGCAACTAATAACAATATGGACACTGTGCCATTCTAAAAATAATGCTATTGCAACTAATAACAATATGGACACTGTGCCATCCTAAAAATAATGCTATTACAACTAATAACAATATGGACACTGTGCCATCCTAAAAATAAAGCTATTACAACTAATAACAATATGGACACTGTGCCATCCTAAAAATAATGCTATTACAACTAATAACAATATGGACACTGTGCCATCCTAAAAATAATGCTATTGCAACTAATAACAACATGGACACTGTGCCATCCTAAAAAGAATGCTATTACAATAAATAACAATATGGACACTGTGCCATCCTAAAAATAATGCTATTACAACTAATAACAATATGGACACTGTGCCATCCTAAAAATAATGCTATTACAACTAATAACAATATAGACACTGTGCCATCCTAAAAATAATGATATTACAACTAATAACAATATGGACACTGTGCCACATTAAAAATAATGCTATTACAACTAATAACAATATGGACACTGTGCCATCCTAAAAATAATGCTATTACAACTAATAACAATATGGACACTGTGCCATCCTAAAAATAATGCTATTACAACTAATAACAATATGGTTCATAGGTTCATAGGTAGGTACTAGGCTATTGGCCCTAGGGCCTATACAAGCTTAGCCAAAAATGTACACTGGCTTTCGCCACCCAAGAAAATTATTTTCCTGTGCCCCTGTCAAACAGAACCACAGAAGTGATCCCCGGGGTGAATTTCCTATTACCCATCCAATCATCAAGATTTTTCTTGAAGAGTGCTAATGAAGGGCTCCGTTTGACATAGATAGATAGTCTATTCCAGAGTATGGGAAGTCTCTGGGACAGGAATCTATCCCTCCAGCATGTTCTGTTTATTGTGGTGACAAGGTTTAGGTCCCTAGAGCGTGTTACTCGGAGGGATTGGGATTTCTTTAAGTGGAGCATGTCCAACAGCTCTGGGTTTGACATAGCTTTGTATGTTAGGCAGAGATCGCCTCTGAGTAGGCGATATACGACGGAGTAAAGCTGGAGTTTTTTGAGACGGTCTGCGTAAGGCATCTGTTTGAGACCAGTAATCCTCTTTGTGAGGTATTTTTGTGGCCTTTCCAGTTGTTGTAGATGTCTTGTGAGGTACATACAAAAAGGGGCATTGTACTCTATAATGGGTCTAATGAGTGATGAGTAGAGGGGAACAATGACCTCTTTTTTTTCTGGATGAGAAACCTTTTGTGATGAGGTGTGCTACGTAGAAGGATTTCCTGACCACTTGGGCGATGTGATTATCAAAGGAGAGACTACTGTCCACCTGTGTCCCAAGGTCTCTTATCACACTTTCAGTGTTAAGTAGACTACCACCTATGTGGTAGTTCATGGGTAACGAATTTTTACCAAAGGGGATGACAATGCACTCTTTGACATTGAGCTTGAGACCATGTCTTTGACACCAGGCGTCTGTCTCAGTGAGGCCCTTTCGTAGGATGTCCACATCGTTAGGAGTTTCAATTATGGCTCCTAGTTTGCAGACATCTGCAAATTTAGTTAGCCAAAGATCTTCTGTGTCAGCCTGTACTTCAGAGAAGTAGATACCAAACAGGAGAGGACCCAGGACTGAACCCTGTGGTACTCCACTTGTCACTGGTCTGAAGTCTGAGTTGGAGTCTGCTACTTTCACAGTGTGGGTTCTTTCAGTAAACCAGTTGGCAACCCATCTTGTGACATAGGGATTTATACCTAGTTTAGTGAGTTCATCTATAATTCCAGAGTGGGGGGTGGTGTCAAACACCTTGGCAAGATCTAGATAGGCTGTGTGAACCACCTTACCCTCATCTGTGGCTTTGGTGACTACTTCAAAGAAGTCTATCAGGTTTAGGAGACATGATCTGCCTTTTACAAACCCAAACTGTGTGGGGTCCAGGGTTTGGAGATCTCCAATGTCTTTGTTTATGAGTTCCATGATGATACATTCCATGGCCTTGCAGATGAGGCTTGTCAGGCTAATGGGGCGGTAGTTCCCGGGGTCTGTTGTGGGCCACCCCCTTTGTGGACTGGGATAACTGTCACGGTGCACCATTCAATGGGCACAAAGCTGAGTTGAGATTATGATTGAACATGGTACTTAGGTGGGGTGCCAGTTCATTCTGTAGTTCATGTAGAAGGCAGCCTGGGATGTTGTCAGGTCCCATGGATGCTGTGTTCTTGGCTTTGGAGAGTAAAGTTTTTACCTGTACAGCCGTGATTACAGGAACTTTGCAATCTTCCGGTATAAAGATAGGCCCTTTATGGGGTGAGAGGGGGGTAAAGTTAGCACTAAGCCTATCTGCCAGGATGTTGGCAATATCAGTTGGTTCTGTATATTTAGTGTCATTGTGCTGTAACTCAGAGCAGATCTGAGTGTTGCCATTGAGATTTTTGACATAGCTATAGAATGCTTTGTGGTTCTCTTTAGAATCAATGGCAATTTTATTTTCATAACTAGCTTTGGAAGATTTTATGAGGGATCTCAGCTTCTTACTGAGGCTGACCAGGGAGTTCCTCCAATCGTGGGATTTTACTCTTGGACACTGTGCCATCCTAAAAATAATGCTAATACAACTAACAACAATATGGACACTGTGCCATCCTATAAATAATGCTATTACAACTAATAACAATACGGACACTGTGCCATCCTAAAAATAATGCTATTACAACTAATAACAATATGGACACTGTGCCATTCTAAAAATAATGCTATTATAACTAATAACAATATGGACACTGTGCCATCCTAAAAATAATGCTATTACAACTAATAACAATATGGACACTGTGCCATCCTAAAACTAATGCTATTACAACTAATAACAATATGGACACTGTGCCATCCTAAAAATAATGCTATTACAACTAATAATATGGACACTGTGCCATCCTAAAAATAATGCTATTGCAACTAATAACAATATGGACACTGTGCCATCCTAAAAATAATGCTATTGCAACTAATAACAATATGGACACTGTGCCATTCTAAAAATAATGCTATTGCAACTAATAACAATATGGACACTGTGCCATCCTAAAACTAATGCTATTACAACTAATAACAATATGGACACTGTGCCATCCTAAAAATAATGCTATTACAACTAATAACAATATGGACACTGTGCTATCCTAAAAATAATGCTATTACAACTAATAACAATATGGACACTGTGCCATCCTAAAAATAATGCTATTGCAACTAATAACAATATGGACACTGTGCCATCCTAAAACTAATGCTATTACAACTAATAGCAATATGGACACTGTGCCATCCTAAAAATAATGCTATTACAACTAACAACAATATGGACACTGTGCCATCCTAAAATTAATGCTATTACAACTAATAACAATATAGACACTGTGCCATCCTAAAAATAATGCTATTACAACTAATAACAATATGGACACTGTGCCATCCTAAAAATAATGCTATTACAATTAATAACAATATGGACACTGTGCCATCCTAAAAATAATGCTATTACAACTAATAACAATATGGACACTGTGCCATCCTAAAACTAATGCTATTACAACTAATAACAATATGGACACTGTGCCATCCTAAAAATAATGCTATTACAATTAATAACAATATGGACACTGTGCCATCCTAAAAATAATGCTATTACAACTAATAACAATATGGACACTGTGCCATCCAAAAAATAATGCTATTACAACTAATAACAATATGGTTCATAGGTTCATAGGCAGGTACTAGGCTATTGGCCCTAGGGCCTATACAAGCCTAGCCAAAAATGTACACTGGCTTTCGCCACCCAAGAAAATGATTTTCCTGTGCCCCTGTCAAACAGAACCACAGAAGTGATCCCCGGGGTGAATTTCCCATTACCCATCCAATCATTAAGATTTTTCTTGAAGAGTGCTAATGAAGAGCTCTGTTTGACATAGATAGATAGTCTGTTCCAGAGTATGGGAAGTCTCTGGGACAGGAATCTATCCCTCCAGCATGTTCTGTTTATTGTGGTGACAAGGTTTAGGTCCCTAGAGCGTGTAGCTCGGAGGGATTGGGACTTCTTTAAGTGGAGCTTGTCCAACAGCTCTGGGTTTGACATAGCTTTGTATGTTAGGCAGAGATCACCTCTGAGTAGGCATTATGCGACGGAGTAAAGCTGGAGTTTTTTGAGACGGTCTGAGTAAGGCATCTGTTTGAGACCAGTAATCCTCTTTGTGAGGTATTTTTGCGGCCTTTATAGTTGTTGTAGAAGTCTTGTGAGGTACATACTAAAAGAGGCATTGTAGTCTATAATGGGTCTAATGAGTGATGAGTAGAGGGGAACAATGACCTCTTTTTTTTCTGGATGAGAAACCTTTTGTGATGAGGTATGCCACGTAGAAGGATTTCCTGACCACTTTGGCGATGTGATTATCAAAGGAGAGACTACTGTCCACCTGTGTCCCAAGGTCTGTTATCACACTTTCAGTGTTAAGTAGACTACCGCCTATGTGGTAATTCATGGGTACCGAATTTTTACCAAAGGGGATGACAATGCACTCTTTGGCATTGAGCTTGAGACCATGTCTTTGACACCAGGCGTCTGTCTCAGTGAGGCCCTTTTGTAGGATGTCCACATTGTTAGGAGTTTCAATTATGGCTCCTAGTTTGCAGTCATCTGCGAATTTAGTTAGCCAGAGACCTTCTGTGTTAGCCTGTACTTCAGAGAAGTAGATACCAAACAGGAGAGGACCCAGGACTGAACCCTGTGGTACTCCACTTGTCATTGGTCTGAAGTCTGTGTTGGAGTCTGTTACTTTTACAGTGTGGGTTCTTTCAGTAAGCCAGTTGTCATCCCATCTTGTGACATAGGGATTTATACCTAGTTTGGTGAGTTCATCTATAATTCCATAGTGGGGGATGGTGTTGAACACCTTGGCAAGATCTAGATAGGCTGTGTGAACCACCTTACCCTCATCTATGGCTTTGGTGACTACTTCAAAGAAGTCTATCAGGTTTAGGAGACATGATCTGCCTTTTACAAACCCAAACTGTGTGGGGTCCAGGGTTTGGAGATCTCCAATGTCTTTGTTTATGAGTTCCATGATGATACATTCCATGGCCTTGCAGATAAGGCTTGTCAGGCTAATGGGGTGGTAGTTCCTGGGGTCTGTTGTGGGCAAACCCCTTTGTGGACTGGGATAACTGTCACGGTGCGCCATTCAATGGGCACAAAGCTGAGTTGAGATTATGATTGAACATGGTACTTAGGTGGGGTGCCAGTTCATTCTGTAGTTCATGTAGAAGGCAGCCTGGGATGTTGTCAGGTCCCATGGATGCTGTGTTCTTGGCTTTGGAGAGTAAAGTTTTTACCTGTGCAGCCGTGATTACAGGAACTTTGCAATCTTCCGGTATAAAGATAGGCCCTTTAGGGGGTGAGAGGGGGGTAAAGTTAGCACTGAACCTATCTGCCAGGATGTTGGCAATATCGGTTGGTTCTGTATATTTAGTGTCATTGTGCTGTAACTCAGAGCAGATCTGAGTGTTGCCATTGAGATTTTTGACATAGCTATAGAATGCTTTGTGGTTCTCTTTAGAATCAGTGGCAATTTTATTTTCATAACTAGCTTTAGAGGATTTTATGAAGTATCTCAGCTTCTTACTGAGGCTGACCAGGGAGTTCCTCCAATCGTGGGATTTTACTCTTGGACACTGTGCCATCCTAAAAATAATGATATTACAACTAACAACAATATGGACACTGTGCCATCCTAAAAATAATGCTATTACAACTAATGACAATACGGACACTGTGCCATCCTAAAAATAATGCTATTACAACTAATAACAATATGGACACTGTGCCATCATAAAAATAATGCTATTACAACTAATAACAATATGGACACTGTGCCATCCTAAAAATAATGCTATTACAATTAATAACAATATGGACACTGTGCCATCCTAAAGATAATGCTATTACAACTAACAACAATATGGACACTGTGCCATCCTAAAACTAATGCTATTACAACTAATAACAATATGGACACTGTGCCATCCTAAAAATAATGCTATTACAACTAATAATATGGACACTGTGCCATCCTAAAAATAATGCTATTGCAAATAATAACAATATGGACACTGTGCCATCCTAAAACTAATGCTATTACAACTAATAACAATATGGACACTGTGCCTTCTTAAAACTAATGCTATTACAACTAATAACAATATGGACACTGTGCCATCCTAAAATAATGCTATTACAACTAATAACAATATGGACACTGTGCCATCCTAAAACTAATGCTATTACAACTAATAACAATATGGACACTGTGCCATCCTAAAACTAATGCTAATACAATTAATAACAGTATGGATACTGTGCCATCCTAAAATAATGCTATTACAACTAATAACAATATGGACACTGTGCCATCCTAAAACTAATGCTATTACAACTAATAACAATACGGACACTGTGCCATCCTAAAAATAATGCTATTACAACTAATAACAATATGGACACTGTGCCATCCTAAAAATAATGCTATTACAACTAATAACAATATGGAACTGCTATTTAAACTGCATTTTGTGCAGTATAGACTGTCCCTTTTATTAGCTGAGGGTATTTTAACAAAGCCTTTCATCTCCTTCACTGCCAGTTTCTTTGATGCCTCGTGACTTTCAAAACAATGTCACCAATGGCAGTCATTCACAGCGACAGTTCCAGCCACCCAGAGGCATAAACCTTAGGTCTAGATTGTTACTATTGCAGTGACACTACAACCCTATGTGCAAAAATGGGAAAAAAAGGAGTTGTGGATGCATTTATAGATCACTGTTATAGTAGCCAAAGCTAAATGGGTCCTACCACTGATGACCAGACAGCCTTCAAAGCAAAAAGGTGCCTTCCACACATTCCAGCTGTCAAGAGCACAAACAGAGCTCTAGGTAAGGAAAGTTGGAGTAAAGAAAGCTTCAGAGCTTTTTCCTGCCAAAGAGTGCTCTTTTGGTGTGCCCTGAGGAATTGTCCTTTAGCTACTGATCTTTCAAGGCAGGGAAGATAAGTCTGTTATTGGAGAAAACTAATTTTTATCTTTCTGTGAAAAATTGTGTTTTTCTAACTTAAGTATTTGTTTTTTGTTGGGAAATACATTGTTTTGGGGACTGTCATTGTATAAAGGGATCTTTATGTAAATGCTGATGTAAACTTTTTGTGAAACAAATTCTATTTTCTGACAGGATTGTTTTCTCAGATTTTGTGTGTTTGTGTAGTGGGGACAGAATACTGTGCCTGTGGGGACTGCTAGTGGTTTAGTTACCTCAGCAACACTTGTTCTCTACAGTACAGGTACCAACTTGATCAGGCTCTACCACACACTGTCAGGGTCTCTTTCTCAGCTTACGAATGGAACAATTGCCTGTCTCTGTAGGTTCACCTTTCCCTATCTCAAAGAAGAAAAAAAATGTCAGGAAGTCTTTGGGTGTTAGTCTGGCTCCTGCTGCACCACAGCTGCTGTGGGTAACTCTGCTGGGGCAGTTTGTCTTTCTTCAGACCATTTAGCATTTTCCCTGGTCTCCTTAGTATAGCATATGCAACCAGCAAAGACCAGGTGATCGCCATCTCCTGTGCAGTTGTAGGGGATGTCTTTAACGGGCAAAGGAAGTATCACTATTGTCAGTCCCAGGAGAAGTAGCTGGTGAAGGTTCTTCATTTAGCCAGGACAGGGAACCAGTTGCTGGGATTAGTATACCAGTGAAGAGTCTGTCCTTTTCCAGAGAGTTGCCCAGGAAAGGGAGCATAGTAGGAAAACTATCCAGTCTCCTATTACTATTTCTAGTGACAGAGAAGATTTATTGGAATTTGCTAAGGGACTTATTGGTGCCTTTTTTTTTGCCTTCTGTTACCTCAGGTAAGAAAAGGAAAATAATTCCTTCTCTTCCTGACATGGAAGGTCAGGCATGGGGGGGGGGTACATTTCAGTCTGAACATTCTGATTCTGAGGAAAGTATGGCTTCAGATTTCCTATCCTGAAGATTTAACTTTTCAGAAACTTTATCAAAGATGAAAGGTTGCGAAGTGGGAGCAAAATAAAATCCATATATCACAGAAATGTATTATGATTTGTTACAGTTGGACTTACCAAATCATACTACTATTCTTCCTATGTTACCTGCATGTCAACCTCCTGCTTCTAGGAAGTCTGACAGGTTACAGAAGTTACCTTAGTACCATAAGTCATTGTTTTCAAATCCTAAAGCTAACTCAGATGTGATGTATTTACACAAAACTGCTTCTGCAAAACAATTTACTGCTACTAACCCCATTTCTTCTGACAAAGATGGAAAGGCAATGGATAAATTGGGGGGTAAAATGTATTCCTCTAGTACTTTGACTCTCAGGATTGTAAACTGTCAAGCTCATATGCTAAAGATTTTACTGTTACCTTTGGAGGATGTAAAGATGTCAGTAGTTATCCATCCCCCTTCTAAGGTAAAAAAATCCCTTGAATACCTTTATCACATCTGCTTCTCAAGTGACTGAGCACATATTTAAGTGTGTTTATGATGCTAATGATGCCTCCTCTAGAGCTGCTGCTTCTGTGTATTGAGAAGACTGGCTTGGCTTTGTTCACAAAAATGACTTTATTTCAGTTATTTTATTGCATTTGTTAACCAGCATAGTCCATCAGGCAGAAATGTGCCCCTTTTCAGTGGAGTCTAGGAGAAAAGTTCCATTTCCTACAAGATTACAATTATTTTTTTCTTAGACATAAAGACAAATTACATTTGCATTTCACAAACATTCAAGATCACATAGTTTAGTATAGAGATTACAAGGCATATATACTTATTTTGCACAGAGGTTGCAATGCAGATATATTTGTTTATGTGCATTTGACATAAGACAGAGAAATAATATGTACAGTAAATATAGACTCTTCCTGAATATTTTAAAACTGAAATTTTAAATTCTCCTGTAGATAAGGAGTTTCTCTTTGGCCCTTCTGCAGCTGAGGTGTTAAACAAAGTATTATGAAAGAGGAAAGTTAATACAAGGAATGATGCAGATTTTTCACCCTCCCTTATCAAAGAAAACAAATATTTTTCTTTTACCTCAGCTCCCATTTTCAATAAGCCATTTAAGCAGCAAGGTGACAGCAAACAGAATGTTAATAAGCAGTTGCAGTGAGGCTCTAAAAAAGGAAAAGCTTAAAACACAAGGGCAGTCCTCTCAGTCGTCATTACTGTCTGCCTGTTGAGGCTCTTCCTTCCTGCCACCCTGGCAGCCTCTTCATCTCTGTGACTTCACCTTCCTTTATGGCACCAGATGGTTTCTGAATGTGATTCAACAAGGTTACACATGCTGATGGGAATCCTTCCCAGGGAAGTTCTCCTTACCCAGTGAACCAGGTTTCTGTCTTTCCTTCCATTCTGCACCAGCTGCTGACCATGGGTGTTGTAGAAGTTGTACCTCTCTGCCACTTGGACAAATGTTTTTATAGAATGATTTTTCTGCTATTAAAACAGAAGTCTCCTGGAGTCCTCTATCAGACCTCACCTTTCAGAATATTTTTGTCAAGATTACCAGGTTCAAAATGCCATCCCTTTAGCCCCCTTCTTCCTGTAACCAGCCCCCCCCCACAGTCGTCATGGTAAAGCGAAATTTAAAAGACGCCTATTGACAGATTCTCATTGAAGAGTAGATCAAGTGTTTTTTAAGGTTTGCGAGTACACCAATAAGTACTGCCACCTAAAACAAGCGGATAATAATAATGAAGCTCACGACTTTCTTAATACAAATAATGGCTTAAAAAACAGGTACTAAAGAAAAAAATGAACCTGTATATTAACATGAGTTGAGCACTTTCACCCAGTATATCCGGGCTTCATCAGAACTAATTCACTGTTTACATAGTAAGCTATTTTATGCCTTTTTTGGTGCCAAACTAGTATATGAAAATTTAAAGTGACCCTAACACAATTCACAACTTTTGCACCCATGTCCATAAATGTTCATTCAAATGTCTTTCTATGAAAAAGACATATACAAAAATGTTATGAAGTGTTAAATAGTGTTAAATCGAATATATGATACACAATATAATATAACAAAGTTCATAGCTTAAAATGTCTAGATGAATATAATATATAAATATTGTAATGGTAAATGATGTAATCTGATAATGAATAATAGGTTTTAAAATACAATAATAATAATAGATTGGTATAATAAATATAGTCATCCTATTTCTAAAACCTAATAAATAAAATAGTTTTATTAATAAAATTTTTTAAAATGGTACCAAAAATGGTTTTACTGATATGTATTCATTTAAGTCTGGAGGAGTTGTGGCATCTAATAAAATTTGCCACCAAGCTTCCTTATAACTTAATAAGCTTGTAAAATCACCTCCCTTAGGGTCTATCTTTATCACTTCCAAAATGGTAAATTTAAATTGATGGTCGATGCCTTCCCTATCTATGTGTCTATAAAGTGCGTTATTTTTATCTTTAGTCTTTATACAATATATATGATCATAAATCCTTTTTCTAAAATTTCTCTCAGTTTTCCCTACATAAAAACCAGAGCACTTTTGACATTTACTTAAATAAACAACCATCTTGCTGTTACAATTTCCTGTGTGACTTTTTACAAAATTTTTATGTCCATTATCTAACTGTATATACCTCTCTTCAGAAATAAATTTACATTGATTACAGGAACCACATTTTTTAGTCCAACAAGTGGTCGCCTTTTTTCCTTTTGTGTCACTTTGCTTACATTCCACTATTTGTTTGATATTTCTCCCCATTTTGTAAGTAAAATTTGGTTTACTACACACAATTTTGGATAGAAGGATGTCATCAAATATAATGTACCAAAAATTATTTATAATTTTTTTAAAATAATCTGTAGCCATATTGAACTGTTTTATGCAAGATCTGTGAAAAGTTTCAATGTTATTGCTAACATTAACTTGAGATATATTGCTCTCTTGTTCAACAAACATATACTTGCTACCTAATAAGGGTTTATACCTAGTATTTCTTCCTTGGATAATATCTTGGATAGTATCATCCAACATAGTAATCGGATATCCTCTCTGTATAAATAATTTCTTAATGAAGTCCAATTCTACTAATAAATAATCATCATCTGACGTCATACGTGCTGCCCGTACACATTGTCCCTTAAAAAACATTTTTCTTCGATTTCTCTGGATGGCAGCTTGTGTATTCCAAATAATTGTTAGAGAAGGTATTTTTCCTATATATAGTGGAATTTAATGTTTGCCCTTGATATGTTATGTAGGTGTCTAAATCAGGTACTCCTGTATTGCTATACAAATGTGTAAATTTTAAATATTCACTGCTCCTATTTAAAAAGTTTAGAAAAGATTCCAATATATTTAAATCAGCCTCCCATAAAATATAAATGTCATCCAAGAATCCTGAATAATATGTGATATATTGGTAATATTCACTTGTAAATAGCATAGTATCTTCCCAATGAAGCATCACAAGATTGGCATAAATGGGAGCACAGGCTGCTCCCATTGCAACCCCTCTAGTTTGCTTAAAGTGCTCACCTTCAAAATATATGAAATTGTTGTCTAATACAATAGACATCATTTCATCTATTAAACAAATTTCATCCCATTGTATATTAGAATACTTGGTGATACTACTATTGAATGCTTCTAATCCTTTGTCTTTGGGAATACAAGAAAATACATCTATTACATCAATAGTAAGAAAAATAATATTTTCATAATTTCTTTTGATTGGAAAATTATTCAAAAAGACCCAAGAGTCCTTCACCATGTGTGGGACTTTATCATATAAGAATTTAAGCTTAGTATCTATATATTTGCCCAACGGAAATGTCTTAGATTTACTTGCTGAAACTATCAGGCAAAAGGGGGGTCTAGTACATCTTTGTGCACCTTAGGTATACCTATAAGGGTTGCTAATTATGGAAACTTAACTTTTAAAAAGTCATATGTCTCTTTAGTGATTCTTCCATCTATGTAATATTCCTCTATGTATGAGTCTATCCTGTGGTAAGCAATATTTAGCTCATTTAAAGATATAGGCTTATAATTACCAGAATAATGTAATATGTCATAATTTTTTTTGGTGTATTGAATATTATCGTAAAGAACCACCCCACCCCCTTTATCCGGTTTTATCACTCTGATGTTATGATTGTCTTTAATATTCCATAACATTTTTTCCTCTTCTTGGGTTAAATTGCTTTTATTAGTTATTTGTTTCAATTTCTTCGATTCCCAGTATATTTCTCTAATGGTGATTTTCTCATACAATTCAACTTTTGGGTGACTTGGAGGAACAAATGAACTTATTTTCTTTAACTGTGTAATTTGATTAACATTATAACAGGAGTTGATGACATCGGATTTATCTGAGCTGTTAAACTATATTGCCAAATTAACTTTTCTGATAAATTTCTTAAAATCTATAATGGCATCAACCATATCAAATTTGGGGTTAGGAATGAATTTCATTCCTTTAATAAATAGATTGAAATATGTACTATCTATTGACAAATCTGTGTAATTATAAATATTAAAATTCTTATATCTGTGAATGTTTCCATTTTTTTCAATCTCATTTCCATTAATTAATGGGTTACTATTAGATTTTAGCCCTAGGTTAACATCCAAAATCTCCTCGTTCTCACATAATTCTGATTCACATTTTTGTATGGTTGTGTATATTCTCTCTTTGCCTTCTGAAAATCCCCCTTATTAGAATCCCCCTTATTAGAATATCCCCTATAAATATGTGGGTGTTTATTGTCTCTCCCCTGAAAATTAGTGAATCTCCTCTCTCCTCTCTTCTGTATACCTTCGCTAATATTATTGTTAGGATTGGTTTTGACATCAATATTAAAATTAGTATTTGGCCAAATATATGCTGTATTCCTATTATAATGTTCACTATCTCTTTGTAACTTTTTAAATTTTCGCTGAGATACATTGGAGATCCGCTTATTGGCTTCCTGATATTGTTTATTATACAAATTCTCCCATTCAGAAAATAGAAGATCATTAATAATATTGTTATTTAACTTCTCTGCTTCTGAAATTAATTTACTAAGTTTCTCGTCATTGTGTTTCATAAGTAACCACATAAAATTAAATCCAGAGTCATCAAAAAAACTATTAAATTCTTTCTTAGCTTCTCTAGACAATTCAAGACCTAAAGGCAACTTAAAAAATCTTAAGCCCATAGGAACTATATTCATGTCAATATTCCTTGATAAATAAACATTGTCTATTTTCAAACCATTAATACTTTTCAATTTTTTACCTAATGAAAAAATCATATTCTTTAAATTCCCGTACTCTGTGTCATCCGAGTTCGGGATGTTGTCACAACTTTTAATATCATCCATTTTATAATTGAAAGTCAAAAAATTATTGAATTTATTGTCTACAACTTGGTTATTCACTTTTCCTGTGAAGGGGACAAAATCAGAAATAGATTTTACAGTACCTTTGTTGCGCTGTGTAGGTTGACCAGCGACAGTAGAATAAGTTTTTGAAGGAAATGTTCTCTTAGGTTTGGTGCCAGTTCTAAGAGCTTCTTCATTTATAGCATATAAAGAAAAGTCAAACGTAAAATCAGTGAGATTAATTTTACTACTATTGAAAGATTCCATAATATCTAGTGCACTGGTTGCTCTCCCCATACAAGCACCTTGACCATTAGGAATGTCTAAACTGTCCACAGATGCTTCATCTTCACCACAGTCCATACATGTAATTTCATGATGAATGTGACCTTCTTGTGTAGATTTAACATCTTGAACTTGTCGATCAATGTCGGCAAGATGGGACGGTGGTGTTAAAGAACCTGGGTTTAAATCGTGTTTCACTTGTGTTTTGTAAATCTTTTTATCGTGATTTACACCAGCCTCATTTACTACTCTTGTTAATATACAGGTTCATTTTTTCTTTAGTACCTGTTTTTTAAGCCGTTATTTGTATTAATAAAGTCGTGAGTTTGTCACACTTGCCAAATAGCTTCATTATTATTATCCGCTCGTTGTAGGTGGCAGTACTTATTGGTGTACTCGCAGAGTTGTTTATTTGAGTTTTGTTTAATCGTATTCAGTTTTTTAAGGTTTGTTGTATCTGGGTTACATTATCATTTCTCTGCCTTGCCCTTTGAATTTCTACAGTACCAAGGGAATTCACAAAGTGCCTTGCTCCAGTCATTGCTTATTGCAAGGTTTCAAGGCATTCATATCTCTCTATATTTCGATGATGATATTATTTTTGTAGGCACATTTTACAGTTGTAAAAACTTTCTCAACTGTCAAGAACATTCTGCCAGTGTCTGTGTTTTCAAACTAAGCCAAAAACTGCTAAACAACTCCAAAGAGCAAAGTAAAAATGAAAAAGCAGCAAACCAAAGACCAGGAAGGAACTGGACCACAAAACTTATAAGCTTTCATTTGTTTAATAAAACACTACAAACTTCTTCAGTTCATAGTGTTTTATTAAATGAACGAAAGCTTATAGGCTTTGTGCTCCAATTCCTTCCTAGTCTTTTGTTTTCAAATTAAGCTTCAGAAATTCACTGTCCCTTCCCACAGAATTACATTCCTGGGATGTCTGTTAGATTCTGCCCTGGGTAGAGCATTTCTTCCTCCAAACAAAGTAGAGGTGTTCTAACAATTCTTCCTGAGTTCCTCCAATAAAAGCCACATATCTGTCTCATGCTCCCCCTGGCCAGAATCAACATGAGGAAAATACAATGGTGACTCATATCAGTTTAGGTTTAGCATCTACCCCAGTTCTGAGATGTGTTTAAAAAAAGGAGATTCTTTAGTGGATAGACCAGATCTCCTTCACACCAGCTTTCCCACTCTCCCTTCTAACCTGCATGCAATCTGTAAATACAAATGCATCATACTTGGCTTGGGGTGCAGTTTCCAAAGGGGTGAAAGTTTTGTGGAACCTTCAGACAGACAGAAGCATATAAATGGGAGAGAGATGTTGGCAGTGATTAATGCTTTGAAAGCTTTAAATCATTTCTGGTCCCCAATACCACTGCAAGTGTACACAGTCAACACTAGTATGATGTGGTACATAAAGAAATGAGGTACCGGGTCCTGACCTCTTTGCAGACTGGCTGTGACTGCCTGAGAGATAGCAGCTCAGCTCAGTTTGACTCTGCAGGCTTCACACATCCTATCAGATCAAAACTTGATTTCAGAAAAGCTCAGGGAGCTTCCAAGAATCAATCCAGCTGTGAGGAAACATCCAGTAGATCTTTTTTCCATCTTTCAGAACAGACTGCTAGAGAAATTTTGCTCCAGTACTATTTGGAAACAGGCATGGAAGACAGATGCCTTCTCGTTACCATGGATGGGAATGTTCTTGTATCCTTTTCTACCTTTACCACAACTATCCAGGGGTCTTCTGAAGATCCAGAAGTACTCTTCAAAATTAGGGTAGTGACTACATTTTACCCTAGGCAACAGTGATTCTTCCTTCTTTTCAATCTGGTCAAAGGCACTTACACAAACTTCCCCTCAGACTGGATTTGCACACACAAGACAGGAGTTGTTTGATACACTAGAACCTGACAAATCTCCATCTAGCTACATGAATGATAGAATTGTAATAAGTTTTAGAAACCTGTTTTCTGAGGATATGCAGCAGGCACTAAAGGAGGCTAAAAAAATCTGCTTCTAGGAAATCATACATGTGCAAGTGGAAAAGATTTTCTAGTTGGTGCCAGTCCAAGAACCAGGACCTTCTTCAGATCCAGCTGCAACTGGTTCTTGATTATTTGTGTGAGCTACTGTCCTCTGGTCTTTCTTATTCATCTGTCATGGTACATTTGTTAGTCATTTCTGCTTGTCTGCCCTTTGATCCCACAACCCACATTCTAACTCTGTTCAGCCAGTTTTTGAAAGGAATGTTGCACATCTATCCACCTAAGAAAAAAGTGACATCCTTGAGATCTCAACTTTGTACTGGAACAGTTTACTCCTTCCCCATTTGAACAAGCTCATCAGGCTGAAGTGAGGTTCTTAAGATGGAGCACAATTGTCTTCATTGCTCTAACATCTGCTAGGAGATTATCTGAGCTACAAACACTTATGGTGACTCAACCTTGCCTCATTTATCTCAAAGATAGGGTTCTTTAAGAACTAATCATTCTTATATACCTAAAGTGGTTTCAGAGTTTACTTTAAGCCAGACTATTTATCTCACTGTCTTCTTTCCTGAACCCTAAAATAAGAGAGAAAATATTCTTCACACACTAGATATACATAGCCAGCTCAGATAACAACAGACAAACCCTGAACCTTCAGGAAAGCTGATCAGCTGTTTGTCTCCTACAAGGGTGAGAAGAAAGATCAATATGTTATCAAAGTTGACAATTTCTAGGTGGTTGTCTCATGTTATTGTATTTTGTCACACTTACCATAATAAGCCATGTCCAGGCAGGGTTAGGAACCATTCTACAAGGGCTTTGGCTTCTTCAGTGGCGTTCTGGAAAGGGGTGGACTTTAGCAGTATTACAGAGGTAACAGCATGGTCCTCTGTATACCCTTTTACAAAGCACTACAAACGGAATTCCTTTTCCAGGTCTCAAACAAGGACCATTCTCCAGGTAGGCCTAGTCTTCGTTTATTGGGCTCCTCCCTTTATTAGTTCTCTCCTCCCTTTTTTAATTGGATAAGCTATGTTAATATACACCTTTGGCTTAGGCTACTGTAACAATGATCTATGACTGAACATAGTACAGTTGTGAAAGCAAACTTACCATAACAACAGATGTTCTAATAAATCACTGTTGCAGTAGCCTCCCCTCCCCTTTCTGCTTTTTATCTCTTTAGTGTTGCCATGATGTGTATGTTTCACCCTTCTGCACACAGTTTACTGCCAAGTTTGTTTCCTAGCATTGTGCTGTCAAGGATTTTGCCTCCCTCTTTGGCAAAAAAATGCTTTGAAGCTTTTTACACTCCAGCTGTCCTTATATAGATTTCTACTCAAGCTTTTAATGGTTAGAGTATGTGGAAGATGCCCTTTGAATGTGAAAGCTGACCAGTCCTCAGGGGTAGGACTCATTTAGCTTAGGCTACTGCAACAATGAGCATCTACTGTTAAAGTAAGTTTATTTACACAAATGTAGTTTCCACACATTTCTATTTATTGTCTAATAATGTTTTGACTTCAAGTACATTGTACATTCATAGATTGTTACTAGGCTAATGGCCCAGGGGCCGTTCTGAGCCTAGTCAAATTTTCCCGAAAGAATAATGATGTCCAATATCCAAACAGGACATTGAGAGCCAGGCATTTATAAGCTACCTCTGTCCATAAGGGACATGGGTGTCAGGCCCGGTATAAATTTCCTATTCCCCATCCGCTGGTCATGGTTGCCCTTAAACTGGATAATAGACAAACTCAGCTTCAGATGAATGTGAAGCCTGTACCATAGAAGAGGCAGTCTCTGAGATACATATCTGTCTCTCCAGCATGTTCTGTTTAAGTAACATACAAAAATTATGGTCCCTAGACCTTGTATTTCTGTGTAATGCTTTTTTGTAATCTATGCTGTACTTAGATTCTTCCATTTTTTACAATTTTTCATTATGACTTTATTTAACAGTAAATTATCCTTTGTTCCATATGAATTTCTTTTGTTAACCTTTTGTTCTATTGCCATGATTGAGTTTTCTTTTAAACAACTATAAACTCTGTCAGTATCATTCTGTGTATATAAATTATACATCGTAGAAAGGCAAGTTATTTATCTATAGTTTTTAGGATAGCTTGCAGGGTCACTCTTAAGGAGGAGTATCATTTTTTTTTGTATTTGTATTTATGTTACCCTACCAAAAAAACAGTCCTACTGTGACACACTCTGGATAAGTACCTGAGATTTTAACCAACTTTCCTATAGGGTGGTAACAGAAGAGCATGCAGCTATGATTTGTTTTACAGAACAAATAAAAAACCTGTCGCATTTAACCTAAATAGTACCAAAACCTGCTGTCTTCCTGGGCAGCCTCAAGTTACCTAGTTTTGCAGTTATATAGAATTGTGTTTACAACCTGTAGTAAAATAGCTTCTGTCAGCTGTGGTGATCAATGATCAGAATATTTCCTTTATCATCTTTGTCGCCATGTTACTTTAACCTTTTTTTCAATCTGCTACTTTGTTACAGACTGACATTCATTTATTGCTGCAGAGGTGCGGTATAATCTGATTGACCTGGGTTATTTCACTGAGTAGCACTGTTCATAATCAGGCTGGGCATTATCCTGCTAACTCTGCATCTGTGTGTTTATTTATGTATTTGATAAATGTTTACCAGGATAGAGCACTGATCTCAAGTGATACAGTTTGGTCAGCCCGGGAATACAAATAAAAAAAGAATTACATTTTGTGAGAGAGAAGTGTATAATGAAAATACACATGCATAATATACCACTATCAGCTAACAAAATATAGAGTATCTACAGCAGTAATTTACATTATTTACAAAAATCAAGTCAAATTTTGTAAAACAAATCTGTCTTTGTTCCTGCTCAACCCCAGAATAAACTGTATCCCTAAATATGAACAACTGCCTATTCATACCTTACACCTTCTTACTCCCCATCTTCAGTTGCTTCCTTATTTTAATCAATTTCCCTCCCCTGACTCCTTGTCTTAATATGTCACAACCCTGTTTCCTCTCACTTCATATTGCAATTTTTCTTTATACTATACTAACTCACCTTTAATTTCTCTAAACTGGCTAAAATTCCTTTAAATATTAAATATTTTTTCATATAAGATGTATCTATTCTCAACCAAAGGTTTCACATTATGTCTAATTTGGTATAATTATTTAAACTGTAGATATTATTTTTGAAGATTGTAAAATTATTATTCTTATTATTCTTCTTAAAATGTTTTTGTAATACATTGGAGCTTTTCTGTCTGGGCACCTACTCAGTTGGACATTCCCAGTAATCAGATGTTAATCAGTCAGTCAATAAGTATATAAGTAAATAAAAAACATATCACAAAGATCATCTAGTTGTTTAATGTTTACTTTTGGTGAACAGAGTAAAGCTTTGGAATACAGATACTGTGGCCTTTATTGTACTGACTTAATGAAAACAGAAAGTCCAACAGATGACGAAAGTTGGATAAGAATGCTAGAAAAATCACTCCACTCAGCATTTAAACTGCATTTACTTCACCTGGGAGAGCTTTGTATGCTGTTGCAACTTATCTGTGGGACTTTGATGTCTGTTATCTGAAGAAGTCTTCCTATAAGTAGAGATGAAAAGCGCTTAATAAAACGGACCTTATATTTCATTTGTGGGTGAACAGTGGAGTGATTTTCTAGCTTTCTTATCCAGTTTGTGTTTTTTTCGGCTTTTTTGGTGTTTAGATAATGAAAGTTACCATTTCAAGAGGCAGTACATGATGCAAAAAATAAATATATATATATATTGACAGACTTTGATCAAGGTTCCAATAGATACCAAGATACCTCTTCTTTTGGGCTTGCTTTAGGATCAAGAGAATTATGGTGATAGACTGTCCAGAATGTACTTGTGGCCCTAAGCGCTAGTATATAACTTCTAGTGAATTAAATGTCTGTTACAACCTCCTGTCAAATGAGCAATCCTTTATGTGTCTAGAATGGTAACCTCACACAAATGGTATAGATAACTCTTGTACCTATATGTTCATTAGCTTAGCCTTCTGTTTTGTCTAATAGTATGATAGTCCTTATCTTGGGCTTATAAATACATCTCAGAGGATCAGTAGTCCTTGCCTATGGGTAGTTGCCTCCAAGTCCTTAGGAACATCTAACATGCAGAAAATATCTTACAATAGGTGTTATATATTCAAATGTAAATCAAAACTAAACATGGCAGTAACTGTTGAATGACTTTTGGGCGTACTTAACATCATTAGATGAAAATAAACCTGATAGACACTTTTTATGTTACAAAGTGCATCAGTTTACTGGGTAAATAAGTGATGCTTCCAGCCTTTTTCAGCCACATGGTCAGCAGCAGATGCAGTATATATATATATATATATATATATATATATATATATATATATATATATATATATATATATATATACACACACAAACGTTATCAGAGTTGACAATCAACCAGCATATTTTTGAAATATAGTAGGAAGTTGGAACACCCGAAGAAGTTCATGCAGATACAGGAAGAGTACATAAACGTCTGAAAATAATCAGATGTCAATAATAACCCTAGACTATGGGATTTGAAGTAGAGACTTAGGACCTTGAACCACTGTTCTGTCCTTTAAGGCCTGCAGTGTATTGTGTGTAAATCTGTTATATAATTAAATCAGAAGGCATTCCAATACCTTGCTTATGCATTAATACAGTATTTTTAATATATCTGTCTCGAAGCAGTTAAAAAATTGTCAAAGGGAACGAATTCATGAGTGGCATCTAGCAAGCACTGCTAACATTACTGCTGAAGAAGTACATTTTGTTAGAATTTCCACATCTAATAAAGTACAATAAACTGTTATAGTACAAGAGAAACTGAACATTTCATGTGTGATGTACATTTTGCACATCTTCCAAATGAACTGTGCTTAGAATAATTTTAAATATGTAACGTGCCATTTGCACATACCTCACTAAGTGAATAATATTTAAAATAATTACCAGTATCTAATATATGTTCCCAGATATAGCTGTTGAACATATTTATTTATTTTGCAATTAAAGATAAAAAATGTTCACAAAAGGTCACACACATTTTTTCAGCTATTGTCATAAAGTCGCAACAATTTTGTTACTGAATAAATATCTGTTTAACAAATATGTTTGCTATGACTATGTGCTGCATTTAATTAATTTATTACTGTTAATATTTTGTATCACATTAGAGTTAATATTGTTTTAAAGTATTGTCATTCTGATATATGTTGCCCGTGGTGGTGCAGTGGTTAGGATTGTCACCTCACAGCAAGAGGTTCTCTGGTTCAATTCTCAGCGGGAGAGCCTTCTGTGTAGAGTCTGCATGGCCTCCCTGTGGTTGAATGAACGTTAAAGACATGTAGTAGTTAGGTGTGTGTGTTTGTATGCCTTCTCTGAAGATTTGGCACTGGGCTGGCAACTTGACACCATAAAAATCCACTGCCAATCAAGAGCAAACTGATGCTCCGCTGTGGTGACCCCTAACTGGGAAAAGCCGAAAGACTTTTGCCAGTCATTCTGATATATAAATCTTAGAAACTTAGTAACAAATTTATTAATGTTAAGATTGCATTGAAGTAGATGTCGTTTCCTACACACTCTGTATTCTGCTTTTTTCCATTGCAGCTGCAGTAGTTGGCTATAAATACAATACCTCTCTATTGCTGTTCACTGCCACCCTTTCTTCCTACAGCACCCCACTCACATCTCATTCCTGTGTTCATTCACTAGCAAATAGGGTTTAATTAAAATTCATAGTACCCCTAAAGTACTTTTTCTTTGACTGTGCGTAGTCTAATAAACACAGATCATGTCATTAGGAAAACTCTATGCATGTATGGCACATTGATCTTTTAAGGGTATTTCCCATGTGTACTTTCTGCTTCCATAATTAACCATTTTGTATATGCAGTATGGATTAACCTGAAATAAGGTTTTACAGTCTGTAACTGTGCTGATAAGAATTATTTCTGTTTTGCTAGCCTATTGTTTCCCCGCAGGTTTGAGATGCCAGACTATTGGGGAAAAATAAACTTAGGGAATTTTTTCCCCCAGCTCTTTTAAGTTCCAAGTAACCTAAGACGTTAGTACAGTGTTCTACACATAGCCATTTTTAATACATTTCTTCTTCACAGACTGTTTTTAAAAACTCTGTATTTTTCTTTACAAATTGTAACTGCTGCTAAATTTTTGGCATTTTGTGAATTCTTTGTGCAGCCAGCAACATTTATTTATAGAATAATTATGTACAGTAAAATATATACAGCTGTTTGTATTATGTGTCTGCTTCTGGTGCTCAAAGAACAGTATGTCTGGTTACATTCCTTAAGATTCACTGTCAGGTTTTATATGCATTATGTACCTTTGCTATACGAAAATTTCATAATCTGCGTCTGCATACATATTATTTTATTTAGAATTGTTGACAACCTGTCTTTTTCACTGGACTTTTCCCACTGATTCTTGCTATAACAGCCCTATGTTTATTTGGACATTTTCATGTCTTGTCACATAAATCTTTTTCTTCCTTGTTGCCCTTAATTCTATTTATGGGCAGGCAGGCTGAAAACGTTTATAAACATGAAGCTCCAGTACATGGTTGTTGGAAAGTCTCTGCAAGCATCTACAAACCTCCTTATTTGTATTATATTTTAGCAGTGTCTGCTTGACTCTGTCTTCTGGGTTTTTTTTCTCTTTAGTTAAAAGTTCTGTCTAGTAATTTTTGTTCCAGGTGTGCTTTGCTGGTGAAGCCATCATGTACCTTATACCCCTAGTACTTGTTAGTTAATAAATGTACATGAAAGTTAAAAAAAGGAAAGAGAGGAATACAAAGAAGCACTGAAAAGCAGAAAATCTGAAAGAAAGACAGAAGCCTTGTATTAATGTGGAAGACTGGGTGCTTGGCAAGGCTTTACCTATCTGATGTCTTAACATTATCCAAAAAACAAGATATCTCTCAGAAAGCCCAAACAGTGTTTATAAACCTTGTCCCTTAAACATACAGCTCACTCCCACTTTATTAACAGTCAGTCATAAATCCATCTATAGTCAAAACAAGTCCATTCTACATCTTATGAAATGGTTTAGGCGATCTTAAAAAGACATTGTCTGCTATTAATTTATCAAAGAAAATGGATGAAACAACAGACATTCAACATTATAATGCACAAGCCAACAATGCTGCTGTCACTCTCCCTATATTGTGAGAGGATTGTTCATTGCACAACTCAGACATCACTTGCACCAGATATGTACCTCAGCAACAAATTGTCATTACCTAATGTACAAAAATCAACCTAGCAGGTATGTAGAATGCCAGAAACACAATAAGAACATTCCTACCCAGGAAGCTTCATAATATATACTTTAACAATTATACACTAAATGTACTGTTTTCATACTGTTCTCATAAACATAATAGAAAGTCGTCAGAAATCTTGCCAACATATAGAGTAGTACATACTGTATTGAACTTCCTGGCATATTTTTGTATGTGTGTTAATTATTGTGAGTATATACTAAAACTGATTTTTATTTGGTATACATATTGGTTATTTTATGTACATTACTGTGAATAAACTAACTAACTGCGGTGGTGGTGCTGCGGTAGTGTTGTTGCCTCATAGCAAGACGTTGTCCCGTTCGATTTTCAGCTAGAGCGTCTTCTGTGTGGAGGCATACGTGAATGGGGCATGCCTTCGTTGAAGGCTGTGCATCATCAGGGCTGGTAACCTGGTACGTAAAAATCTACTACCAATCATTAGCGGACTGGAGTTCCACTGTGGCGACCCCTAATTGGGAAAAGCCGAAAGACACAAACAAACAAACTGTGAATAAACTAACTACTTGAAACTAGATTACCTTGATGTGTTGTTGGTGAAGCTGTTTTACAACAATTTAAACAATGTCATTTTGAAGGCAAGGATTAAAGAAACCACGATAAACTGCTTGCTGATGTCCCTCAAAGTTCAGCTGTGGGGCCTTTCCCCTTTTTCCCCTTTTTACCTATTTATTCATGAAATATTTGTCTCACTAATTAGATTTCCAATCACTCTTTACACATATGAACTGAACCATTGTAAAAAAATAGAACTAAAGCACACAAGTTCAGGAACAATCACTCCATACTAACAAACTTTCTTAATCCAGCCAAGGTTGAAACTATACTTTTTTGGAACTTAACAAAAAGTAATATATACATTTCCTCTTCTTATCAAGGAATTATCATGCACATTAAAAATCATGTATGCAGTTATAAGAATTTAGGTTTATGGCTGGACCAAAATCTGTCATTCTGCAATGGTACAGTGGTAGAAAGGTGTTAAAGCAAATAAAGATATGCTACATACTAATTAATCACTTAATGCCAGAAGTAAATAAAACAAAATTAGTGAATTTACGTATTGCAAGACTGCTGTCACACTATTGGCATTTTATTATTTTAACACAACTGCTCTTATTAATATCTGTCATTTTACTGCTGTTATCTAGCTGTTTCCTGTGGTCCAGTGGTGCAAGGTTTGATTCCCACAGCCTCCATTACCTAACTGTGTGATGCTGAGCATGTCACTTAACCAGACACTGTTCCAGGGCTGACTCTGAGAAAAGTCCATGGAGATCAGTGCTCTACCCTGGAAAACAAATCAAATAAAATAAAACAAATAAAAATAAAATTGGATTGTCTTAAGCTAGAAAGCATTATTGTTTTTAACTTCAGAGACTCTTTTATGTTAAATAAGTTTAAGAGTATCTATCCTGCCTTGCTGTGTCTAATTATGGTGGCTGTCAAAAAAGCAATTACTAGACATGGAAATCAAAATCCAGATCAACTATATTAGAAGTAGTGAATATAGTAAAAGAGATAAAACAACTGGAATTCAGATCTTTAGAAAAGGGTAGGAGAAAATTACATAGGAAAAAATGGGAATTGTGGGAACAATGGGTCTACTTTATTTCATTGAATTTCATTTCACTGAATTTCATTTCACCCTGACCACATATCGCTGAAAACTCAAATTACTGAAAACTCATTTCACTGAATCTCATTTCGCTGAACTGCAGTTTGTATATATGGCACTGTGTACTGTACTGTAAGGCAAGTAAAAGGTATATGCCCTTTTCACCATTGTAGTGCGATCCTGGAGTTAGTATATATACTTAGGGGGTGAGGGGGGCACAGGGCCACAGGCACCCACATTAGGAGGTGAGGGGGCATAACCCCCCACTTATTTGTAGTACATATTGTCTTTTGGAGAAAGTTAGTCATTGGTGTTGTAACTATGCAGGTCTATTGTTTAAAATGTGTTGTTTTTAAGGTTTTGGTAAAATACAATATAAAACAAATAAGGTGGGGGGATATGCCCCCCACACCCCCAATTTGGGGGGGCTGTGCCCCCCACCCCCTAACTATATATACTAACTCCAGGATCACACTACAGTGGGGAAAAGGGCATATACCTTTTACTTGCATTGCAATACTCTACACAGTGCCATATATACTAACTGCAGTTCAGTGAAATGAGATTCAGTGAAATGAGTTATCAATAATTTGAGTTTTCAGCGATGTGATCAGGGTGAAATGAAATTCAGTGAAATGAGATTCAATGAAACAAGGTAGACCTGGGAACAATACATACAGGGGAGGAATAAGGTTTAAAAGAAGGCAGGACTTAAATGAGCTATGTAATGTTTGACTGAAAGTGACTGGGTAGATTGTAAGTGATGTATATTGTTGTATATTGTTTGCTACTGATAGTGTGTCAGTATGGTTTGTGAGGTAAAACGCTTGCAACTAGGATTGTGTTGGTGTGGTTTATTTTCATTTATATAAATGTATGATTGCTTACGTCATAAGTGATGGTTTAATAAAGATGTTTGTTGTTTAAAAAGCGGCAGGAATTGAATACTTTATGTACTGTTGTTAGGTTACATGATATACAGCAGTATCAGTTAATTACTTTTGTACAAATGCGAATTTGCCTATGTCACAAGTAATAATACAATAAGGGTGTTTAAAAAAAGATGATGAATCTTGGGTAATGCCTGCCTTTAGCAACAGAAAAGCTGTCAGCAGCAACCCATCTCTAACTGCTGAGGTCCATTGTTCATAGGTTCATAGGTAAGTACTAGGCTATCTGCGCGAGGGCATTTTTAAGCCTAGCCAGAGTGTGTCAGCTTTCGCCGCCCCATTGATTAATTAACTGAGCCTCTGTCAAGCAGAGCCAATGAAGTGATCCCAGGGGTGTATTTTCTGTTACCCATCCACTCGTCAAGGTTTCTCTTGAAGAGTGTTATTGAGGGGCTCTGCCTAATATAGTTAGGAAATTTGTTCCAAAGCACGGGGAGTCTCTGTGACAGGAATCTATCCCTCCAGCATGTTCTATTTATTGTTGGGGCGAGGTTTAGCTCACTAGAGTGCGTGGATTGCAGTGACTTGGATTTCTTTAGGTGGAGCATGTCCGTCAGTTCTGAGTTGGACATGGCTTTGTAAGTCAGGCAGAGATCATCTCTGAGTAAGCGCTATGCCACTGAGTACAGCTGGAGTTTTTTCAGTCGGGCTGCATGGGACATATGTTTGAGGCCAGTAATCCTCTTGATGAGGTGCTTTTGTGGTCTTTCCAGCTGTTGGAATCTGTTCAAGATATCCTTAATCTGAGTTATCCTGCATTTACTCTGGCTGTCGGGGAAAGAGTATTTAGCCAAGATGCACGTGCCTGCTGGAATAGTCTGCCTGTTAATATCAGAAATAAGCACAATCTCTTCAACAACAAGAACAGTTGAAAGTTAACGTCATAAATATATACAAATACAAATTTTGTAGAGCTAATGGCTCATCTTGGCTGTCCTGGAATGAGACGGATACTCACAAAAATACAACTACATTACATATATATTTTCTATGTACTGTATTTGTGTGTATGTACTGTTTCTTACTTATGTTGTTTAAAAAGACAGTTTGTATTTCTTAATACGATTTTGATGTTTATAATCAGTGCTATAATTGTTTCTTACATTTCTGACGGTATTTTTAATTTATGTCTGTGTACCTTCTGGCTTGGTTCATGGTTGAAAGGAGTTTACAAAGCAGCTCATTAAACAGGTAACCAAATACTTAACAAACAAACAGACAAGCAGGTAAACATGTCTTTTTTCCATTTGTCATACTACCAAATTAATATAGCAGACAATGCAGTAAACCTAGATCATGGCTGGAAAAGGTCAATACACCAAATTAACAATCAGGTAACAGCATTACTTAATGTAGATAATGTATTGAACAGTTGTTAAAATTGCATTTTAGGTGTCTAATGTGTATAACACACATCAGCTAACTAGTCAGGCCTTGACTTTGGGTTCATGCAGCAAGCTGCACCTTAAACAGCTATTACTTCACGTTTCACACCTGTCCATCCTCAATTGTCTATGCTGCTGTTTGTATGATTATTTTGTCCTTATTTTTAATTTGACATTCTTCCAAAAATGTTTTAATTAACTGGAAACACAAGTATACAATGCCTGACAGAATATAAGCAGCCAGTAACATACTCAGTAAAAAGCAGTATAATACAACACAAACCATCTAGCGTTTTATTTCTTTACTAAAGAAAAACATGAATGCTGAACAGTCTGAAATGTGTTGCATTACCCAAACACTCAAACCCCTCATTCATAATGTTTCATTTAAAATTTTGTGAGAAAGCATTTTCATGTTTCACTTGTATCTTGACCATTCCTGCTTAAATTGATACTCATGTAATAAACTATACTTTTTAAGATACTGTACTGAGAATCTTATGTTTTGTGGTTAAACTTTAATTGCCCCAAGTTACAGATCATTTAATTTACATACACCTACCATTTGTTGCTAATTTCAGCGGTAGTTTCAATTAAGTACAATTTTAAAAGTCATTTATTCTCAAGCCTAAATATGAAATGTTCAGTATTAGATCACTGTTGCAGAAATGCTGACAGATGAGAAGTATGCTGCCAAGGATACCATAAGTCCAGTCACTCTACACAACCTTGGCACCTTCCTCTTGCACCTCTGACCTATGACCTATGTGTCAGACTGCATGCTTGTACTTAAGGGACTAAGGGGTATGAAAGTCGTCAGAACTGTCGTGCTGCCAGTCTGTGAGGGAAGACTTTGAATCACAGTCTGTCAACCATATGGCCTGTTCCAGCTGCAGTCATTGTGGGAAGCTAAGTAACTTTTTTTATCTTGCAAAAAATGTTATTTCATATAATCTAAGAGAGGGAAATGTTGACAAATCCCTTACAAAGAAAAACATAAAGTGTTTTTGTTTTGTTTAGGACCAGAACATAACTACAAAGAGTATACAATTTGTCAATCATTTTTACATAAAACTATTCACAGTCATTTGCCCTCCCCTGTACTACATTTGGGAGACAAACGACTACAAACTCTTGGCATGTGCTAGTATGTCATCTGAATCAGCTACCTCAGACTCAGACGTCCCACATTAGCCTTGGGAAAAAAAACTAAGAAGCTGAAAGAAGACAAAAAAGTACCCATTTCTCTCACTCAGAGTTGATTGTCTCTGTAGAGATGCTTGGTCAGCTCACATACTGCCCAACTACTGTCACTGCGAATTCGGGGATGCCAAAAAGGTGCAGGTTGCTGTTAGGTCCCTTCTGACTGATCAGATGGCCGGTAAGACTGAAATATGAGAAACAAGGCTGATTCTCTCTATGGCAAGTGGAGGAATTCCTCAAATTCTCATCTAGAAAGATGTACCAGGGACCTTTACAGAGGTATGTCTGGGGTCATCTCCTCCTCATATTACTGCTATGGATACTCCAAAGTAAAGAAAGCAAAAAACTCAGCGTGTTTCCCCTCCTGTTCTTTCTACCCCGAGGAGCCTTTGCAGATAGTGGATTAACCCCTTTTAGGGACTTTTCAAAGCCCTTACATCCTTACTGCCTCTTCAGCTTTATTTGCATTCTTTTTTTACTCACCACGAAAGAAAGAAAGAAGAGGCCCCCCTCTTTGGAAGAACTTTGATCAGAGTTTGAATCTCTGGAATATTCTCCTTAAATTCATTTGCCAGCAGTTTTTGAGTCTGAAGCAGGCAATACTTTGTTTTCAGATTCATCTCAGGAGAAACTTTCTTTTAATGATACCGTCTGTAAAATAATACAGCACTTTAAGTAGAAGAGCAAACAAGTTCCTGAAACACAGAAAAGCTATTATGACTTGTTGCACATGGGGATTCCAACCCTTTGCTATCCTTCATGTCTTAGAGATGCTGAGAGATACCTTTTTATCTGTCTCTCAGGTTCTAGAATATCAGCATCCTGCACCTAAGAAGCAAGACAGGTTGTCCAGAAGTCCTTCCCCTGACCCAGCAGTTATTTCTGTGGAGTCTGATAAAGCTATAAACTTGTTTCCTTTTTTAATGCCTTAAATGACAAAGATAGCACATTCATGGATAAGTATGGATGGAAGCTTTATACTTCTACTGCCTTAATTTTCTATGTCCTTAATTATCAGACCCATGTGAGTAGATACATGCTTTCTCTTTTTGACAGTATGGCTAAGCTAATGCTAAGCTTACCTGCATCTGACATTAAGATTTTTATTGCAACATATTCTCCATTCTGCCAAACAGGTTGCTACAAGATCAGTCCTGAGGAGGTATTCCTGGTTTAATCTCCAACCATTACCTGATGATGGTAAGGGTGAACCACTAGATGTTCCTTTAGATAAGGGTAACTAGTTTGGATCTTTTTCTGTAGAAATATTCAAAATACTAGAGAAAAGGGAAAAGATAATGCAAAGTTTAAGGCAGCTTTTTCTTTCTCCATTCCTAAGCTCCAGAGGAGTTACACCTCCAATCGTGATCCCCGTTTTTACAAAATCCCAAAAATCTTTTAAACAGAAAGGAAATAAAAAATTCTAAGAAAAAATTGTCAAGAAAAACCTAAGTCTGATTTCAGTGTATCCTTCACAGACAAAGGTTTCAGTTTCTGACACAGTTCCCCCTCCTTTTCATCTTTCCCTCTGATGTGGCCTAACCCTCTCCTGCCTTTCAGGGAAACTCTTTTTCTGCCATCCTATTTGGAGAATAATAATATCCACTGCTTGAGTTTTAGACATCATAAAGAAGTGCTCAGATTGCAGGATTTTCATGAACAGGCTCGATCCTTACTGCTATGAACAAAGATTTGCTTTCTCTTTCTTTCCCTTATCAATCTCACCAAAGCTTCCATGAACTTCTACCCAATTCTCTCCACACTGCCCATTTTTCTAAAGAAACTACTGAATGATTTAAAATATATCATCTAATAACTACTTTAGGGTAAAGCTAAGCTCGACTCTCTCATCCTCCTCTTCTACTTCTCCCAAGTGCCTCCCACGTTTCTGTCTTATGGGCGTCTGCTTTTCTCCCTCTTTATAAACTCTAATATCAGACCTCCTTCTAAGCAATGCTCTTATGTATGCCAGTTACTTATCCCTTATAAAACTGAGCTCATCCTTGAACAGAATCAAACCTAACCTCATTTGAGACTTATCCATACTCCTTTCCTGGCTAGAAGACAGCAGCTTGGTCTTAATTGGGACAAAACAAAAGGAATGCTCTTTGGGACCAGAAACAGACTACTTCTCATATGTAAATACCATGTTTTAACCTTACCTTCTCTATATCTACTCATGCTGACCATCTTAAAATTAAGTGGACTCGCTGTGGTTGTATAAGGCTGTCCTGGTTCTTCACTCTCCTGAGGGTTGCTTATCTACTGGTACTGGTACTTGTCAAACATGACTAGACTACTGCCTCCCACGTCTGACTGATATATCCAGTAAAACCTCTGTGTCTTATAAATATTCTCAAGCAAAATCTGGTCATTCATTCTTCTTGTCTTAAAATTTGAACACTATTGTACTATGTTCATTTGTACTAATGGTCTTCTGTTTGATTCTGAAATGTAACATTCCATTCTAGATAGCGTTGATGATATTTATCAAAATTACCACTTATTTAAATCACATGCTGAGTGAACACTATTCTTTTAGACATTTGGTAACCAGGTATGCCCAGTGGATAAAGTCTGCCTTTTCAGAGGCAGCCTGCTCACAGCCTTAATCCTGTGTGTGTTAAGTGTCAAACAATTAGATAATTCTAGAGCTGCCTACAAGCATACTAACATCCTCAGACAATGCATTTTTGATATTGAGAACCCACTGCCTGGGATGCCGTCCCTCCACACATAAAAAACTCAGATATGTTGCTTAATTTCAGTACAAGGCTTTTTGCTTAACTCAAAGAGAGGGCATCATGTTCCTGCTTTAGTCCCACTAACTTTACTGCTCACCTTTACCTATATCTGAACCATGGCTCATTTTAACCCAGCATAACCCATTACAGCCTGTTTTATCCCTGCATAATACATTACTTTTTAATATACCTCTCTGTACACTTAACTTCCAGATAAGTATCATTTGGATAGGCATTCATAAATTCTCCCCTGGGTTATCCTGCATAGCTGTTCTAGCCAAAATGGGTGAAGACTATTGAATTACAAGGTAACTTAAGGAGCCTGTTTGGCTACACTGTTAATGGTGTTAGTGACTGTTTGCCTAGCATCAACCTATGACATCAGACTATTGCTAACTCTTATTCTGTTTTCCCTCAGACTGCCCTTGTTACCTTATGACTTGACTAAACCTTAACCTCGAAATTCCACAAGTGATCCACTTACTCATCTATTTTAGCAACCAAATCAATGTTAAGTCAATGTTATTTGCCAAAGCTTTAACTAACTACAGTCTTCTCCTATACTGTTTTGCATGTATAATTCTTTGCATTTATCCTACATAGTTTTCATACTGCACACTGCAGTTATGCCATTCAAACTGTGGTGTATTACAACGTTTATTTGCTGTATCATGTATTCTTTGGAATTCAGTGTACAAATATTTTCATACAATCTGAATGCTCTACTCTGTATTTATTTTATTTTATCTGAATTTGTTAACTAGGGTGGAACACTGCCCATAAATGACCAACTTCAGTCTCAGGCCTGGCAAAAGTACAATAAAATTAAACTATACAAAAAAGACAGAAAGTCAATGCAATACAATTGGCCAACATCAGAAGGGTTGCAATGAAGTGCACACAATGGGTATTGCTTGCTGTAAACTCCCCTCATTCAGAGATATCTCTACCATGGTGCTTTTGTGATGTCCCTCCTCTTTGCTAATAATCAAGGAGCCTCCATCCTCACCACTGACGCCAGTGGGGCACGTTCACTTAGAACAAAATTAAATACACACAATATTTTCAGATGCAGCTCTCTGAACCAAGCACAATTTCCCTTAATAGCACACAGGGAGCAAACTTCAATCCTGGGACTGGGTTTTCTTCTCCATGCCCCAAATTAGACTCCTCCTTTCTCTATGCAAAAATGAGTGCTCTGTGTCCCTGTTGCAAGTAGCTGACACACACACACACACACACACACACACACACACACACACACACACACACACACACACACACACACACGCACTGAGATTCACTTTTCACACAAACAAACCTGGGAATGACTGGCACAGATTTACTTGCTATGCCACCTCCACCCAGACTATAAGGTAGATTGACTACCACCAGCCAGCCTTACCAGGGTGCAATTACTCTTAGTAAAACTAATACTTATACAAATGGCAATGTTTGATAAAGCAGCAAGACTTTCTGGAGCATGAAGCCGTAGTGTCACCATATAAAAGTGATGACTCTCAGGGGTTAAAATATTTTCTAAAAGATCAGCAATAATGAAAGATTTAGATATATTTAATCATACATAATAAAACAGAAACCATGAAAATATGGAATATCTATTTACAATAAACACCAGAGTTTCATTTCACAGGGAATATAAAAAGAGCACAGATAGAAAGATACAGAAAAACAATATTTAACTAGTCTCACTATATTTTCCTAACTGACTGAAGAATTACTATCCCTGGTTACTTACTAAAGCAAGGCAAGATGAAGTGAATGAGTGCCTTTGTTGTCAGGTTTTCAAAAAGGTTCCCAAAAACAGAGCGCTGAATTTCCCTATCACATCTCCCACGAATATCTAAATACAATTTCAGTGCTGTCTACAGAATGACATCACATCTGCTCACCTGATTCTGTGGTTCTCACACTACCCCCTCACTGAAGATTGAGCCAGGATCTAGCACAGATGTGTCACAGTACACACCCAGAACCCACCCTGCTAAGATGTATTCTAGCATCTGGAGACTGTAAAATAATTCCAATGCTTTCATGCTTCCTGCAGATACTAACCAGCCATTCTCTGGCACCCCAGGGTAGCAATTAGTTTACCACTAAGGACAGTAAGAGCAGGATCCCAGCCCATATATTGCATCTCTGCTGTATTCAGATAAAGATAAAATCTTTATGACCTAAACCGTGTCATTTAATTTCAAGCTATTTTTCTTAAGGTTAGCTGAGCTGAGCTTAACCCCTTCCCTTTCAGCATCCTCTGTTAACATATATAATATTCCATCAGTTATAATACAGTCTGACATACATGTATATTTCTTTTCTGTCCAGCAGAACTAGTGGCTTCCCCTGTTACTGGTGGACTCTGTTGGGGTGGCTTAGGTTGCCCACCATGGGTTCCCTTATAACTATGAGCAGCACTGGGTATCTTGTTCTTATGCAGTGGTGCCCTGCTTGCCAAGTAGAGATCCCCTTTTCTCCCCAATTCATCTGCAGAGTTACACTCCCGGCCTGCCAGCCAGATTCTCATGTCCTCAGGCAAAGTGCTAAGGGCTTGTCCCTCACCAAAAGGTCTGCCAGCCTTTCAACAGTGCTGACTTGATACCCACTCACCCACCTATGAAAATAAGTGCTTAGCTCAGCAATATAATCACATTCACTTTCATCTGTCTATGCTCATAAAACTTTTTTCTATAAGCTTCAAATGTTAACTAAAACATTCCAATAATCATTAACATTTTCATAATTTAAACAATCAGTACCAGACAATTTAGAAACAGCAATTACAGGTTTAACATGGAGTAAGGGGGTCAAGAACCATACCCAGAGCCCCTTGGTCAACATTATACTGTTTACATATTCTTTGAAATATATGACTAAAACTATCAAAATTATCACCTTCTTTACACTGTGGAAGAAATTTACTGACCTTTGTTGTTTCTGTGATTCGGTTTCCTTTCCCCATTACCTCCATATTCCTGTCAAAGAGTCAGCATGTCCCTCACATGTTGACGCTGCTTCTCATTTTTTTTTTGGCTTCCAATCACCACAGTCTGTCATGTCCTTCAACCTCCAAATGCTGCAGTCTCTCTGCTGTTTCTAATTCCATGTGCTTTGCCTCCAGTTCGAGTCTCTTTAACTCCAGACAGTTTTTTAAATCCTCTGAGAAAAAGGTGAACTGTCCTGTTTCTGAGGGCTACACATCCCCATCCCCAGACTGGTTGTCCTCCTGCTTGCTAGTCTGTGCTGCAGCTGTGACTAAGACTAAAATAATTTCCTCTTTAGTCAAGCTGGCATGTACCAGTCCTTTGGATTTGCACACCTTAGCCAAGTGGTTCACTGTCAGCTTCCATAATCCTTGACAAGACTAACAAAAAAAATAAAACTGTTGTGAAAAATAAAACTCTGTATGTTTACCTTGTGGCTGCTGAGAGTCTACACACCTTTCATGACAACTGCTTACAGCCCACTGAAGTTCAATTAATATCCCATTACTGCCACCAATATGTGACATCCCTCCTCTGGGCCAGTAATAAGAGAGCCTCAATCCTTACCACTGAAACCGGCGTGGAATGTTCACTTAGAACAAAAATGGATACACACACTATTTTCAGATGCAGCTCTCTGCACCGAGCACATGTTTCCTTAACAGCACACAGGGAGCACACTCCAGTCCTGTGGCTGGGTTTTCCTCTTCAGGCCCCAGATTAGACTTCACCTTTCTCTCTACAAAAATCAGTGCTCTGTGTCCCTGTTCTAAGTAGCTGATACACACACATCTGAGAAAGGCTGGTGCAGATTTACCTGCTATGCCACCTCCACCCAGAATATAATGTATCTTTACTGCCACCAGTCAGCTACTTTAAAGCTCTTACCAGGGTACCAATTACTGTTAGTAAAATTAATACTTATACAAATGGTAATGTTGGACCAAGCAGCAAAACTTTCAGGGGCATGAAGCCACAGTGTCACTAAATAAATGCAATTCCTTTCAAGAGTTAAAATATTTTCTAAAAGACCACCCACATTGATATGTTTAGATATATTTTATAATAAATAATAAAATAAAGAACATGAAAATACTGAATATCTATTTACAATAAACACCAGAGTTTGAATCAATTCACAGGAAATGTAAAATACCACAAATGGAAAGATCCAGACACATACAGAAAAACAATATTTAAGTAGTCTCACTGTATTTTCCTAACTGACTGAATAATTACTATTCTCTGGTTACTTACTAAAGCAAGGCAATATGAAGTTAATGAGTGTCTTTGTTGTCAGGTTCCCCAAAACAGAGTGCTGTGTATCCTATCACATCTCTCACTAATATCAAAATACAATTTCAGTGCTGTCTACAGAATTATGTCACATCTGGTCACCTGATTCTGTGGTAACCACACTATACCCTCACTGGAAATTGAGCCAGGATCTAGCAAAGATTTGTCACAATATACACCCAAAACCCTGCTAAGACTTATTCCAGCATCTGGAGACTAAAATAATTCTAATACATTCATCCTTCCTGCAGATACTAACTAGCCATTCTCAGGCACCCCAGGGTAGCAATTAGTTCACCACTAAGGGCAATAAGAGCAGGATCCTAGCCCAGACATTTAGGCCTGTGAGTTAAAATTGTTATGATTTAAACCTTGTCATTTAATTTAAAGATATTTTTCTTAAGGTTAGCTGAGCTGAGCTCAACTCCTTCCCTTCCAGCATCCTTTGTTAACATATATACATTCCACCAGTTATAATACAGTCTGATATACATGTATATTTCTTTTCTGTCCAGCAGGATTCACTGTTGATACATTTTTAACACAAGCAACTTTACAAATACATTTTAACACAAGGATCTGTACAAATCAGTTTGGTGCGTAAATGACATAAAATTCTTTACTAAACTCCAGCTAGTTATGCTGGCTTATGTTACACATGCACTGCCCTACTCTCTCTGGTATAGCTGGCACTACCTCACATCATCACAGAGACATTCTATGAAAGATGCATATGCTAATTAATTTTATGTTCTCACTTGAAACTGCCTGACATAAGACATTTTCACAGCTAAGCATAACACTCCTGGCCACTCATGGTATTGTGTTCACCCAATACAGCAGAGGTCAGAGTTGGGAAATTTAGCAGTCAGGTAGCATTAGAAGGTGTGCACGTGTGTATATGTGAAGGGCTGCATGTGTGACTGTGTGTCTGCCTGGGAGGATGCAGTAGGTGGTTAACTATGAGGCAAGTTAGGTATGCCTTTATGTTTGTATGTGGTTATGTGTATGAATGAATGGTTGAGCATGTCAGTAAGCATGATTTGTTGGGAGGGGGTTTAACAAAGATGTAGATGAGGGGAAACACTAGCTACCAGTGATAACTCTTTATCATCATGCTTTAAGAACACTTATAAAAAAGGTAAGACAATGTGGGTTTGGGGTGACAGCTAAACACCAAGACTACTCTATATAGTGTGCCTTACAGGCATTAAAATGGATTCAAAGCTTGCACCCTTCCAATGTCCAGAGAGGATATTAGTCCTCTGCACCACTACTACACATGAGGAAGAATAAGGGAATAACATGCAAAATTTGAAAACAAAATGTGAATTACAACAGAAGTGTGAAAATGATTCAAACCCTGCACTCTTGACACAAGAATTTGCAGCAGCATTAACCCCCTGTGCCATCTTGCAAGTTTGTGAATCAAGGTTTTTTTTAACTATATTATGAGGATCTTCATTTTCTGCAACAGTTCATGAGATATGAGAGAGGAGAACATAGCTTATATAAGATATCATTCGACCTTGTTGAGTAAGAAATTGAGCTAAAAGCAAAAACAATGGAGAGATGAATTTGCAAGTATTTAGTAAGAGATATGAAGTCTGAAACTGTAATGTCTTGTATTCATGTCTGACTGTAATCACCCCCATTTTTGAAAGGGCAGGGAAAATAGGCAAAATCAGGGACAGTCTGACAACACAGAGTCAGGTATGGGTATACGGTGTGTGTGTGTGTGTGTGTGTGTGTGTGTGTGTGTGTGTGTGTGTGTGTGTGTGTGTGTGTGTATACATGTGTTTTACTGTGTGTATACCTGTGGAAAGTGAATGTGGGATGCCTGTGCCAGCAAAATGAATGAGTTGCCAGTGTTAACTGCTACAGGAGAGTCCTACTCTGCACTTGTGGTAGTTAATGGTGATTCAGAGATATGCAAATTATCTGATAATGAGATCTTTCCTCATTGCAACTAATGTGTCTCTGAATCGCAAAATAATATATTGTGTAATCAATGTGTTTTTACCACAGTCCTTAACTCATGTATTAGGGTTCTTTCTGAATCCCCTATAATGTATGTAACAAGGTTAGAGTAATGTAACAATAAATAAGTATAACTCATTTTAATTAGAAGTATAAATGTTTTTATGTTTTCTTTGCTCCTGGGCTGTGGCTAAAATCTATCTTTTGGAGTCAGTACACTATCACTGTAAACAAACAATAAATAAATAAATAAATAAACACAAAATATGCACCTACCAGCAACCCTTTCATGTTTACTTTAGACTGTGAATCTCATATTTATTCATGTATTTTCCTAAACAATTCTGAAGACTTTCTTAGTTAAATGTGACATCTATGGACATAGCTGTTTCAGTTCCTGAATGTCATTAGCTTCAACATCATCTAGGAGAGAGATTCTGAAATTGTTTTGTTTTATTTTATTTTATGTTATTTTATGTTAAGAATTTAAAAGTGCTGCTTAGAAAGAATAAGAAAGCAGGGCTGCAACTGTTTTATTCCCAGTGCTAAGTGGCAGTCATTTCATTGAAATTACATTTGTTCTTTTCCCTTCAAGGGCAGCTACAACTTTAAACACAAGTCTTCATTATCCCAGAATGCATTTCCTCCATACAAAATCATTCTTAACCTGCTACTTATAAACAGAGCACTAATTAACTGTTTCTCATTTTGTTTGGCATTTGGTTGGGATTCATCTTCCTCAATGCACACCATGTGAGGTTTGCAAGAAATCTCATGATAATTTTTTATGAATTTGATTTCTTGACCACATATAGCCTATTACATTTAAGATTTACAGCTTAGGAAAAGTCTAGAGAAACAGTTGTTTTTCTACCCTGTGTATGAGTGGCCACATAGGCCTTCTACCTGCCCCCCCCCCATCCACCTGTTCATTCTGTGGATCAAGATTCAGTCATACTAAGGCTAAATAAGAGCCCTGTGGCCAATTTGTTCCTACCCATGTTACCTAAATTGAACATTTGTTACAGAGTGGAGATAAGCAGGTGGCAGGGTGCCAACCAGCTTGCTGGTTCTGCAGATTGGTCCATCACTCCCCCCCCCCCCCCAACTTGAGCACTCGCTGCCTTTTGGGCTCTCTATAATTTACTGGGTGCTGCCTGGTGCAGGGAGTATATGCCCCTGCACACTTAACTGAGTACATGCAAATACACAATAATAGCATGTACATACAGGTTCATGCTGTATGGGTGCAACACCAAGTTCTCCCACTAGATGTCAGGCAAGTGTCAAGCCACAGAATGGGTGAGACAGCAGTAGCCCCTGACCCCCATCTTCTATGACCAGTTCTGTCAGCTGCTCTAGCCAATAATTATATTTGGGTCGCCTGGACAATAGTCAGGGCTTTATCCCTCTGCTCTACCAGAGCTGACACAGAGGTGATTTAGCCCTGCCATCTTTAATTCCCACTGAACTCAACTTTATTGAGCCTCTGGGGTAGCAGGCTTACTGCAAAGAGTAAATATCATTATTTAAGAGCAGTAATTTTTTTCTCAGCTTGAGTGGCAAACAGCTTATGGTGTATCTACCCATATAGGTTGTTTTTTTATTTATGGTCAATGTGATTTTATATGTTTATTGAGTGTATGTTTTTAAATTTTAAACACAGGTTAATTTCTGTGTGATTGGCTAACAATTTTACCAATCAGTAACTTTGTACTATTTAAAGTTATTATGTTATGAATGTGATTTGTCTGAGGAAGTCTGCATATCACTGCAGACGAAAAGCGCTTTACTAAATAAATTCTTGTTGTCCTGTGGCTGCTGTTCATCATCATTTTACACCGTTTACTGCATTGGATCCGTTTCTTCTGTTTATTATTTGTTCTTAAGACAGGCAGACATAAGCTGTTTCCATGGCACAAATAAAATATTGAGCATGGTGTCTGTAAAACAAGGATAATAATGTAAACATGTTAGTGTCAATGAAAAACAGTGGCACTATGACAGGAAACTCTGAAATCATCATCATCATCATCATCATCATCATATCATTGACCCCCTTTTTCCTATTTGTACATGGGACCGAGGTATTACATCTACTGTCAACAACTCTTTTTTTTCAAACACCTTTATTAAATTATCACTTGTGACATAGGTAAATTTACATTCATATAAAAGTAATCAAGCTATATTAACATAACAAACATTATACTGCTATATATCATAAAACCTAAGCAATATTACATAAATTATTCAACTCCTGCCTTTTTCTAAACAAGAAACATCTTTATTAAACCATCACTTACTTCTTAAGCAATCATACATTTATATAAATGAAAACAAACCAGACAGACATAATACAAGTCCCAAGCATTTTGCATAGATTCATAGATTAGTACTTGGTTACCTACCATTGTGGACCATTTTAAGCCTAGCCAGTTATCCCATGTAAGAATCAAACCCTGCACCTTGTGTTTGTAAGGTAAACAGTTTAACCATTATATCAACCTCCCACATCAGAAACTGTACTGACACACACCCAGTTGCAAACATTATACATCACTTATAATCTACCCAAGCTTTCTCACTCAAACATTACATAACTCTTTTAAGTCCTACCACTTTTTAGACCTCATTCCTCCCTTGTATGGATTGTTCCCACAATTCTCATTTTTTTCCTATGTAGTTTGATACAGTGCCACTCTCATACCTTCTTTGGCAGCTATATCTGACTTTGACAGGTCTTCTCTCATGCAATCCATCTCTTTGCTGGATGATCTCGTTTCTTCGTGTCTTCTTCCCGTCCGTCCCACATCTTCTTCACCAGACTGTTTTCTCATTTTCTGCACCTGTGCTCGACCCACCACAATCTGTACTCTTTCACCTCCTCTGCAACTGGAGCTATTAGGGCTTCTGCTTTAATGTCCTCATTTCTTTGTCTGTCCCACAGCGTACATCTTACCACCCTTCACAGGCACTTCATCTCCATCATCTCTAGCTTCCTCAAATGCTCTACCTTCTCGGCCCATGACATCATCTAAGCCTGCTGCTTTCCCTGACTCGCATACAATCACACATACAGGTTGTACCACTTGCCAGCAAAGGTGCGTGAGTAAATAATTTCAAGAATAACTAAAGCAATATGACCAGTGGCCTCACAGTGCTCATCACGACTGTCCAGTGGAGTTACCAAAATGAATCATCATATCGTTTAAATGACTGTGGTCTATATCAGCACACGTTTGTGAAGTCATGTCTATACTGAAATGATTCAGCAGAGATTTTCTGGCATATATACTGTACATACATAATTTGTAATACTTATTCATGCAAAAGCAATAATTCATTAAATCTTGTCTCTCTCATATATACACACACTCACTCACACACTTGAGTAGGAACAGTTTCTCTCTTTTACATTTTTAAGCTTCAGCACACTTTAATAAAGCATTTGAGGCACTACAGGTTAAAGGTTAGTACTGCTGCCTCATATTGCTTGGCCTGGCATGTCTTATGTGTCAAGTGTGCATGTCTCACTATGTCCATCCAAATTTTTGCTGTGTGCTCCATTTTATTCTCACATCCCCAAGGCAACATGGCATAGGTCAATTGGCAATGCTCCCTATTGTCCACAGATATACTGTAGTGTGTGTGTGTGTGTGTGTGTGTGTGTGTGTGTGTGTGTGTGTGTGTGTGTGTCTGCATGTGTGTGTGTGTGTGTGTGTGTGTGTGTGTGTGTGTGTGTGTGTGTGTATGTGTCTGTGTGTGTGTGTGTGTGTGTGCGTGCGTGCGTGCGTGTGTGTGTGTGTGTGTGCGCGCACGCATGCGCACACACGTGTGTCTGCATGTGTGTGTGTGCGCGCGTGTGTGTGCACATGTATGTGTATGTGTGTGCATGTGCGCTCTTCCTCACAAGTGTGTGTGTGCATGTGTGTGCGTGTGTGTGTGTGTGTGTGTGTGTGTGTGTGTGTGTGTGTGTGTGTGTGTGTGTGTGTGTGTGTGTGTTTGTGTGTGTGTGCGATACAGCTGCAACCTGGCCTGGATTAGTTTCTCTGCCTGTGGCTTACTGACTTACAGGATAGCCTCTACCTGACCTACGACCCTGCATCAGATAAAGTAAGAACAGGAGGAATGAATGAGTTTCAGCTGTAAAATCTGGTATAGGTATGTGTAAGGGAGGGCAGGTCTATGATGCACATAAGGCGCAACAATGCAGGTGGTTTATTTAATTATTTTTTTATAGGATTTTTACTTTATTTCCTGCTTGCCACCTGTGACCTTATAGAAACAAGTTGAAATGCATGTTCGGTTAGTCTATATGTTTTTAATTAATAATGGTAGTTTACCACCACTGAGAAGGCTCTGTTTAGCTAATTAGATTGCTCATCTGAACTGTGGGATGTTTTTGGAGGCAGAGTGTAAGTTTCAGTCACATCTGATAGGTACTTTTTACATCAGTATTGGCATATTAGTAAAATAATAAATTACAGAATTAGAAAATTGAAGTAGAAGTCCTTGTCAAGCCCCTACTTAAGCTCCCCACAACCCTACTATATGCCTTTTCAGTCCCTCCACATACAGCTAGGTACTATACTATTCTGGATACTTATTAAACTCTACAATCAATACTGTTGAACTTAACTCTTTAAAAATATTGATATGTATATATCATGTGTTTGCATTTCTGCTTTGTCTCTCTAACGCTCTTGTATAACTGATTTTGACCATATTTTTGACTCAAATGTTTGATTCTCTGTAAACTGTTTGTGGGTTTTTTTTTTAGCTTTTCTTCTTGGGTCTCGACTGAAAATGGGCTACAAGCCCAGCTGGACCAACCCGGTTAACAAATGTCAATAAATAAAAATAAATAAGGTAACACCATGGTATTTCCAGAGGTTCTGCTAATGTTCAGATTAGTCCTTGAAGCAGTATTGATTAACCTGAATTGACATATCCCATTTCCTTCCTGTATTACTATTTAAGAAGGCAGTGAAGAGAGAGCATTTCATAGACAGTTAGATGATATACAGCGCTTACATAGAAATGTTCCTACCAAGAAACTGTCCTTGTTGAGCATCATTCTATCGCAGGCAATACACAGAGTCCCTTCATTCCTCAGTAGTGGAAATATGCTTTTTATAAACTTAATTTTCACTTGGAAGGTTTCCAATAAACACTTTGCAAAACTAAAGTGCTTTTAAAATCTCATGGCAGTGGCACAAAACTTGTTTCAAGTATGCTAAACTGGCTGGAAAACTAATTTTAGAAATGTCTTCTGAACTGAAAATAGCTTATCTCCAATACATGTCAGATGAATTAGGCTTGTCCTGATTTTTATGAGGCTCCGTATACCATCATCTAAGCAACAATCTCTGTGATATCCCACAAAATGCATGTTTCACGTGTCATAGATACTAGTGGAAAACCACTGTCAGGGTACAAGTGATTTTTGAACTGCTGTGCTAAGAACAAACAGAACGTTAAACAAATGAACTCAAAGATAATGCACAGGATGCAAAGTCTCAAATACTGGAGCATATGCATCTGAAACTACCAGGGACGGAAGAAGTAATTGAGGAAACACATATCTCACATCAACCAAAATTAAAACAGCTCTATTGAATAAAATAATGTACTACAAATACAGTTATATGCATACATGATTCTGTTATGAACAATCAAACTTTCATGTTGAATGTGAAAATAGTGGTATTAACAAGTTCAAACATACATAATATCAAATATCTAAACTACAAAAGATTGAGAAAGGAAATTGTTTCCTTTTCCAACAATCTTCACACTGACCCCTCCCCCATAACTCTAGCATTAAATTTGTCTTAATACTGGCAGTCTTACAGGAAGATTTTGTTTTTAAGTAAAGCTATAGGGTTAGGGTTGGGGAGAAGATCAGACTTAGGGTTATTGCTAGCATGTATTACTAAAGTGGGCAGGGAGCTTTATCCACTGAGTTCAAAGGATGACTGCTGTCTTATTGTTGAGTGAAAATTTTCAGCCGGCTGTAGTATTTTATCCAGCCAAGTGATTCTGTAAATCATTCAACAGCAAAAATAGGTTGGCACAAGCATTTCTAAGAGAAAATACATGGCTAATTAACTTTAGCCTCTCTTCCACATTGACTGACTGGATCAATAGAAATTCCTAGGCTAATGGCCCTATAATGTTTTAAGCCTACCCATTCATGATCCAGGTTTCCCAGTTATCAATGCCCAAGGGTTAGAATGGCTTTGTTGTATTCCTCTGGCATAGGCATCTACAAACTGTCCCTGTCCATAAAGGCCACTGGTAACAAGTCAGAGGTGAATTTGCGATTTCCCATCCATTGGTCCAAACTGCATTTGAAATAGTTTAGGGTAGCGGTCTATTTTACTTGAAAGGGGAGTTTGTTCCAGAGAAGGATCAATCTCTGAGACACAAATCTCTCCCTCCAACATGTTTTGTTTTAATCTCTGAGACACATATCTCTCCCTCCAATATGTTTTGTTTATATCACAGACAAGGTTTTGCTCCTTACGTTCTGTAAACCTAGTGCTTATAGGTTCATAGGTGAATACTAGGCTAACTGCCCTGAAGGGCCATTTTAAGCCTAGCCAGTAACCTGAGGTCAGACTCAAACCCTGTACCTTATGTCTATAAGGACTTTATATTAGCCGTTATGCCAAACTCACCCACCACAAGTGTTGTTTGTTTTACGAATGTGTAGGAGGGCTATCTGGGCTGGCTCAGACAATAACTTATAAGTTAGGCATAGATCGACCCTCAGTAGTCTGTATGAGACTGAAACAGGGCTTTGAGGCTGTCCTCATAGGACATCTTATCTACACCTTGTATTCTTTTATCATGTACCACAGTCAGTGGAACTGCCCACTGTGGTGATGTTTTCACTCAAGGAAAATCACCGCAACAGGTAGGTCTCTAAACTGGAAAGCATTGCTATGAGGGCTTAGCCACTCCTTTCTGAATCCCAGCCATAAAGTTTCACATTTGTTTACCAGGATAGTTTGTCTGGGTTGCATAACCCATTTGCAGAGGAGGCCTGGGGAGAAAAGCTCCACATTTATAACTTGGTTACACGTAATATACAATTGGATACTTATATAAGAATGCACTTAGTATTTACAGTATACAGAATAATATCTAATATCTACAAAATAGGAGAATATTTACAGTTTACATTCATACACAAACTGAAATAAGCTTCTTAGGGTAAATTGTATTTGCTTAGAGTGTGTTTGATTATCATGACACTGATTGGGGTGGGTTAGTCAGAATATTAGTCCTCTGGCAAAATGAGTTAAAGGCTGGAGACAGAAAAGTGCACAGTATCCATAACTTTACTGTGATAGTTGGTAGATTAATTTCGGAGGAAGAGGAGGTTAGTAGGGAGGGAAAGAAGTGGAATTAGCCTGGAGTGAGGCATGTGCATAACCATGGTTTGTTTAGGGGTTCTTTTAGGGAGACTTTAAAGAGAGGTAGGCTAGGAGTTAGCCTAATGTTCATAACTTGGTGAGAGTGTATGAGTATAGTGATTTTCCTTGGTTTCTGGAAGGTTTATAGGTTTGGAGAAGGTCTTTGTCTTCAGATCTGAGTGGTCTGTTTGTTTTGTAGTTTTGGAATAGGTTAACTATGGCAGGACGGGCAGTGGGCCTATAGAATAGGTTGTGAATTATAGTTAGGTGTGTATATGTAAGCTGGTTTGATAGTTTGAGCCAATTTAGTTTTTTAGTGGTATTTAGTGGTGTATGGTAGTTGTAGTTTTTTGCAAATTTTGCTACTTTCTTGTAGCATTGTTCCATTTTAGTCTTAGTGGTGTTTTGCAGATTGGTTAGTATACATGAACCTTAGAATAAGGAGGGGAGCAGGAAGGCTTTAGCCAGGGTGGTCCTGGGTGAAGTGGTAAGGAATTGTTTATTTCTGTACAGAAGTCCTAATTTTTTATGTCTTCTTGATGTTTTGTTGGATATGAAGGTCAAAGTTGAGCTTGCTATCGAAATTAACACCTAGGAGTTTAGTTTCTTGTACATTTTCTGATGGTTTTGTCAGCTGCAAGAATAATAAATTGGTCTGGGCTGAGGGTGATATTTTTGAGGTGAAAGACTATAATTTTGGTTTTATTGGGATTTAGAAAGAGTTGGGTCTTTGTGAGCCAGGATTCAGTTGCCATGAATGATTGTTGGGTTTTGATTAGCAGTTCTGGGAGAGGTACAGATTAAGGTCGAGTCATCTGCATACTGAATTAATGTTCCTGGGGAAAAGGAGGTGTGTAGATTATTGGGGAAATATGTTAAACAGTAAGGGTCCTAAGATGGAACCTTGACAGTCTCCTGTAGGGTTTTGTAGGAAGAGGGAGAGTTGGTTAGACCATTTGACTGCTTGCCTCAGATCATGTAGTTAGCTTTGGAACCACTGAAGTGTGGTAGTGGAGCATCCTATGCTGGATAGTGTGTCTATCAGTAAAATGTGTGCAACTGTTGAAGACTTTTGAGGGGTCGAGGAATACTGCACATACCAGGTATCCTTTCTCCCTGGCCTCATTAATTGTGTTTGTGAAGGATAACAGTGCAGTGGATGTGCTAAGATCATGTCTGAAGCCATACTGAGTTTGAGTGAGCAGGTTGTTTTGGAGTAAATATTTCATTAGTTGCTGGTGAATACACCTTTCCATGATTTTGGATAAAGGGGATAGAATTGATATTGGGTGGAAATTGGATATTTCCGTGGAGTGTCCTCCTTTATGAATTGGAGTTATGTGTGACTGACATTTTCCATATTGTAGAGACTGTACCTTCTGAGAGTGATCTGTTTATCAAGATGCTGACTAGATATGCAACTGAGTCAGCCATGAGTTTCAGATATTGGGGTTGGAGGTTGTCAGCTGATGAGGAGCCTGGTTTTAGTTTGAGCAGTAGCTTTTTTATTGCAGAGGTGGGTATGAGTTGAAAGGAGAAAGCAGTGTTGAGGTTGTTACATTGGTTATTGTAGTTATGGGCTTGGTCTGTTGTGGGTGATGTTATTGTTGTTAGCGTGTAAGTTTAGGTAGGGGGTGTCTAGTTAGTTTTGGAGGTTAGTAGGTCTGATATGGATTTTATGAAGTGTTTGTTAAATTCCTCTGCTATTTGTAATGGAGGCATTGGGTGAAGGGGAGTGGTCCTTGATTGTTCCTGGACTGAGGAGGGTAGATCTAGAGTGCCAACATTTTGGGGGGGTGTGTTTGTGTTGTAGCTGGAGGTTTGAGTAGTAGGTTTCCTTACATTTGGCCACTAGTTTAGTAACTGCTGCGTAGTGCTTTAAAGGTTTGGAGATTTTGCTGGGTTGTGTTGTGTTTTCTTTTATTTCATGCTGTGTCTCTTTGTTTCATGAGGTCATTGCAGTTAGTGGTTAATCATAGGATTTTTGTTTTCTTTACTCTTTTTGTTCTTACAGGGGTGAGACTATCAATTATTTTCAGGACACTGGTATTGAAGAATTGTATGGCATCATTGAGGGGTAGGTTTCTTAAGGTCCAGTTAATATTTAATAGTAAATTGTTGAGTGTTTGTTGATTAAGTCTAGTAGTATTTATAACTGTTTTTGTGGAGTGTTTTTAGAAAGGTGGGTGGTAGCTCTGGTGGCAAAAGGTAGAAGATGGATGCTTAGTGAAACTGAGAGTGATGTTTATTTTGAGTCTAAGTGACATTAGTATTGATTTACTCAACATATGATCTGATGTTGTCACTCTCCATCTATTCTTGACTGATAGGTTTCGGTTCTGACCCTCAGAACCAATCCGGCCATTGTATACCTCGCGTCAGCCAAAAAAATCTCTTGAGCTGCAAGTCTACCCATAATCCCCCTCTCCAGATTACCTCAGATCTTGTTTGCCGCTGTTGCAAATCAGACATGTCAGCCAGACAGCTCTCATAGCTAAGTAATTCTAAAGTTATCATAACTATTGCTAATTGATTAGAGTTATTTATGCAACTATTGCTTCATAGTTTCTCTTGTTGAGTGTTTGGTCTACCCTTGAGTGTGTGTTTTTTCCATCATATCATTGGTAATTTCTTTCACCCTACCATCGCTGTTAGTTCCTTTCTATTTTTACCCTTGTTGTAACTTCTGTACCATTGTTGGTAGACTTTCCTTCTCTACTGTGTGTGTGTGTGTGTGTGTGTGTGTGTGTGTGTGTGTGTGTGTGTGTGTGTGTGTGTGTGTGTGTGTGTGTGTGTGTGTGTGTGTGGGGGGGTGTGTGTGTGTGTATGTGTGCATGTGTGTGTGTCTGTGGTTAGTAGATATGGCAGAAAAACCAAAATCTTCAACTACAGGTTTCAAACAATGTACTGCGTGCAGCAAAAAAAGCCAAACTCAGATACTCATGACAAATGTGTTTACTGCTTGGGTGTGCCACACTTGAGTGTGGTTTACACCATTTGCCAAGGTTTTAGTAATAGAACCCTAGCAGAGAGAAAGAATAAATTGATCCTCAAAAGGCTCTTTAAGACCCCTTTCAAGGAAGCCTTGTCCAAGGCTGACTAGTCTCCACCGGCCTCTGGCTCTAAGTCTTCTCACTCTGTGCCATCATCCCTTTTGGCACCAACCATTAAAAAGCACAAATATGCCTCTGAAGGCACCTCCTTGGAACCAAAATCCAAAGTTCCAAAACTGTTGGAACAGTCAAAGTCTCCGACACCAAAGAGTTCTTCAGTACCTTCTACACTAGCAACATCTAAGGTTCAGAGCTCTAGTTCTATGGCTCCAATTATCTCTACAGCTATGATTTCAGTGCTGGCTGTTTCACCCATGGTGCATCAGACAGCACCGAAACAAACCATAATTTCAAAACCTTGGTCTACTTATTTGCCATCAGTAGATCCCTTCCTTGGACAATTGCCTAGTCCATTTGTAGAGAGATGCGAGTCTCCTTCATTCGTTTCAATGTGCTCCACCAGAAGTCTTTAGGAACTGGATGTTGTTAGATTGGTGGACCAGATTTTGGCAGCCTGGGTCTTTCCTCTTCTGTTCATCCCACTTTCCCTACTGGAGCAGGTGTTTTTTTTCTGTCCACCCCCCAATTACTCTCCTCCTCTATCCTCAGCTCAGGTTTTAGAGCCTTTGGCTCTGACCACCCAGGTTCCTATCACTTTGGCTCCTATTGCAGTTTTGTCCACAATGCCAAGTCTGGATCTGACCCCCTTGGTTCCATTGGTTCCACTAGGTCCTCAGGACCCCATCTTTGCCATTGAGCACAGAAGGTTTGTGTCTGTACATTTCTGTGGAGCCATCTGTATCCCTTATGGTTGCGATGGTGGTGGACCCTTCCTTAGTTCTGGTCTGTCAGGTGCGGCTCTCGAGGTGGGGTGTGGCCCTAGTTCCAAATTTGTCAGTCTCAGTTCTGGGCTCCCATCCCTCCTCAGGAAGTCCTGCCTTTCAGGCTATGGAAAAGGCTTTGGCACTGCTTCTTCTCATGTGACTTCTGGGTTATTGGAGTCTCCACTTGAGGCCCCAGGTTCTTCAGTTCAGCCACCAACCTTTACCCTCAGACAGTGCACATCACATTTGCAAGGCTTACCTTCTAAAGTTACTCCCTCTTCTGAGGCCTTCTCAGATGTTCACACTGAAGAGACCTCTCAGAAGAGATCATGCAAGAGGAAGCACCTTTATTCTCCAGAAGAATCAGTCACAGAGGACATAGATTTTGATGAAGGAGAAGGTTCCCCACAATCACCCTCAGAAGACATCTCCTTTGGAGACATTCTGTACATCCTGAAGCAGAGGGGTGATTGGATGTCCAAAGACCCATCCTCAGAGGAATCTGGATTTCAGGCCTTTGGTGCGTGCCCATCTACCTCCTGGGTGACCCTGTCTGCTGATAATTTAATTAAGCTAATTGCTTAGCATGCTTGGAAGGCTCCTGATTCTGTGGAACCAGTCCCCTGGAGACCTGACAAAATACTTACTGCTCCAGAAGACCAACGCCATTAGTCTAAAGACTTGGTAGTAGATGCCATGGTGGTTGCAGCAGCCACTAGAAAAGAACTAGCCAAAGAAAGTTCTACACCCCCCAAATTGAGAGTCCAGGGTGATGGACAGATTGGGAAGTGGGTCTATGTGTCATCAACCTTCTCCATCGGGTCCTTGAACTTCTTGGCACATTTTATTAGTCTCCAAGGGGATCTGATCAAGTCACTGTCAGATACCCTGCTGGGAGCTGTGGCTGAGGGGGTCCAGGAAAAGGTAGCCTCCCAACTAGCTACCCTGAAGTCAATCTCAAACTCATCCATGAGGCTCATTGCACATGCAGCCAAAGGAGCGACTAGGTCAGCAGCTTTAAGTGTTGCAATTCAGAGACACACTTGGATGTGCCTGTGTGAGTTTTCAGAACCATTCAAGTCTTCCTTTGTCATTGCCCCCTTTGATGGGTCCTCCTTGTTTGGTCCCAAAGTTAAGGAAACTTTGTCCAGGTATGAGAAGGATGGAAAGACTTTCTCTGCCATGGGCATACGTTTTTCCACTCCTCAACGATCCTATTCCAGGAATCAAAGAAGTAGTAAAATATGGTTTAGGAATTCCAGAAGCCTTTCCAAGACACCCGTGGCTCTGACTCCCCTCGGGGCAGATGGAGGAGTTATAGTGGAAGATGCCACCCCAGAGGAAGGAGTGGTCCACAGAATCAAGGTTCCAGAGATTCGTTCTCTGGTCAACCCTATGAGCACTCCTGAAGGGAGGCCCGATTTCTTACCTCTGGAAGCAGTCAGGGGGAAGATTTTCCTTGCACCCAAATGCCTGGTGATGCATAATCACTGATGCTTGGGTGCTAAGGATAATTACCAGAGGTTATCTAATTCCCTTCACCCTTTATCTGAGAACCTTTTCAAAGGTTCATAGGTTCATACTAGGCTATCTGCCCTAGGGCATTTATAAGCCTAGCCAGAGTGTGTGTGGCTTTCACCACCCCTTAGGATGAGAATACTATACCCATTAGTTTGCTGTGCCTCTGTCCAGCAGTGACACAGAGATGATTCCCGGGGTAAACCTACGATCTCCCATCCACTCGTCAAGATTTCTCTTGAACAGAGTCAGTGAGGGGCTCTGCCTCACATGGACTGGGATTCTGTTCCATAGTGTAGGGAGTCTCTGGGTGATGAATCTGTCCCTCCAGCACGTCCTATTTATATCCGTGTTGAGGTTTAAGTCTCTTGCTCCCGTGGCTCTGGTGGATTTGGATTTTTTGAGGTGGAGCATGTCCATTAATTCCAGGTTGGACATGGCCTTGTATGTCAGGCACAGATCACCTCTGAGCAGACGGTATGCGACTGAATAGAGCTGGAGTTTCTTCAGTCGGGCATCGTATGACATATGTTTGAGCCCCTTTATCCTTTTGGTGAGGAACGTTTGGGGTCTTTCCAACTGCTGCAGGTGTCGGGTAAGGTACATTCCGAATGGGCGTTGTACTCAATCATTGGTCTGATAAGTGAAGAGTACAGGGGTACAATGACCTCTCCTGATCTGGATGTGAATCCCTTCATGATCAGGTGGGCAATGTAGAAGGTCTTCCTAACCACTTTGGCAATGTGAGTGTCAAAAGAGAGGTTACTGTCAACTTGGGTCCCCAGGTCCCTGATAACTTCTTCCGTGTTTAATGGATTACCACCTATGTGGTAATTAGGGGTTACCTTGTTTTTCCCAAAGGGTATGACTATACATTTTTTGGCATTTAGCTTAAGGCCATGGCTCTGGCACCAGTTATCCATTTCTATGAGACCTCTCTGGAGGATGTCTGTGTCTGATGGAGTGTCAATTATGGTGCCCAGTTTGCAGTCATCTGCAAATTTTGTCAGCCACAATCCCCCTATGTTTGCCTGCACTTCAGAAAAATAAATGCCGAACAAGAGGGGGCCCAGGGTCCCTGTGGGACACCACTCGTGACCGGCTTAGAGTCTGACATGGCACCAGCAACTCTAACCCTGTGTGTTCTGTCCCTGAGCCAGTTTGCAACCCATCTTGTGACATATGGGTTTACATCTAAGCTGGTGAGCTTTTCTATGATGCCCGAGTGGGGTATTGTGTCGAACACTTTTGCTAGGTCAAGGTAGGCTGTGTGAACTGCCTTACCCTCATCAATGGCCTTAGTGACTGTTTCGAAAAAGTCGACCAAGTTCAAGAGGCAGGATCTGCCCTTGACAAAGCCAAATTGGGTAGGATCCAGTGTCTGTAGGTCCCCAGTGTCTTTATTTATGAGTTCCATTATGATCCTCTCCATAGCTTTGCAGACAAGGCTCGTCAAGCTTATGGGGCAGTAATTTCCAGGGTCCGTAGAAGCACCGCCTTTGTGGAGTGGGACCACAGTTGCCGTACGCCATTCTTTGGGTACGTATCCTGTAGTAAGGCTAAGATTAAACAGCAGCCTTATGTGTGGGTTTAGTTCCTCATTGAGTTCGTGTAGCACACAGCCGGGGACACCGTCCGGTCCCATTAATGCTGTGTTTTTTGCTTTAGAGAGAGCAGCTGTCACCTGGGCATCTGAGATGTTTGGGAGGCTAGACTCTGGTGGGATAGATATTTCTCCTTTTGGGGGGGAGGGAGGGGAGAAATTTGCACTGAACCTGTCTGCCAGTATGTTGGCAATGTCTGTGGGTTCAGTGATTTTTTATCATTTTGGACTAATTCTGAGCATATCTGGGAGTTTCCACCCAGGTTTCTAACATAGCTAAAGAAGGCCTTATGATTGTCTTTTGTGTCATTAGCGATTTTTCTCTCAAAGTTGGCCTTGGATGATTTTATGAGTGATCGTAGTTTTTGCTAGTATTGATCAGAGATGCCTTCCCTTTTAGGGATTTTGCTCTGTCATGTAGTAGCTTTCTCCTCTTGTTGTAGAGTTTGTTTATGGCTGGGGTCCACCAGACTGGGCGCCTGCCTTTGGTGGAAAGGGTCTTGATTTTATTAGGGATTGCTTGATCCATACATTCCTGGAGGTGCTCGTAGAAGGCATTTGTAAGGGTTTCAGCAGTGTGGGTTGTGGTTTCCACTGGCTCGGGGGCCTTGAAGGATACCACTCCAGTCTTAAGAAGTGTGAGGTTTGCTTTTGAGTAGTTCTTCACTGTGGTCTTTTGCTGGGGGTGGGGGCGGGATGTGGATCTCCAATGAGATTAATTTATGGTCTGATCTCACCAATGAGGGATATATTTGCGGTGTGGAGCATTTTGACCCCATGTTTGTGATGATCAGGTCTAGTATATTTTCTCCTCTTGTGGGAATGGTGACTAGTTGTTCCATAGCATTTGAGTTTATGAACTCCAGGAACCTTTGGGCTAGGGTGTTGGGGCTTGAGTAATGTTCCCAGTCTATGTTTGGGTAGTTGAAGTCACCCAATATGATGGTGTTTGGAGAGACATTCATACTCTCCAGTGTCTTCAGGAAGGCTGTGTGGGTTTCCTGAGTATGAGAAGGTGGTCTGTAGCATGCTACAAACTGTAGGGCAGTTTTACCTATGGTTAATTGCACCTGGATGGTCTCCGATGCTTCGTGCGTTGCCACTAACCTGGAGGTGTGGGTATCCTTTATGAATATGGATACTCCCCCTCCTTTTGTGGTTCGGTCAGGATTTTGGGGCCGGAACGCATGATATGAGGTATAACCTGATAGTGCTGGGGTGCTCTCAGGAGCAGCACAGACATCGATGTTCTCCATACTGAGGAGGGCTTCAAGGGCATGCATCTTGAGGTTTAGACTTCTGGCATTGAGCAGTATTACCCTTAGTTTTTCTCCATTTTTGTTTTCTAGGGCGGTAGGTTTATCATTTGAGCCTTGCCTAAAAAAGGCACTATGGGGGTGGCAAGAGCCTTTGCCAATATCCGGAAGCCCAGGGGTGACAGGTGCAAGCCGTCCCTTGCGAAGCAGCGTGGATTGTCAAGCATGTCATCCCAGGCAGACAGACATTGGATCCCCTTAGAATGACACCAGTAATTAAGCCAATTATTAAAGCTGATCATTTTGTCTCTGTATTGTGGCATCATTCTTGGTGAGGGTAGGATACTGCTCAGGGTCAGGGTCATACCGGCCTGGGCTACATAATCTGAGAGCTCCTCTATGTCTCTTTTCATGTAGTCCAGGGAGGTACGTCTCAGGTCGTTCACACCGGCATGGACAATGACTGAGTCATACTTGTACTTGCTGTGGAGTGACCTGAGTGCTTGTGTTATGTGGCGGATTCTAGCGCCTGACAGGCAGCTTACTGTGATCTTTTCCTTGTTCAGTCTGGTGAGTGGGATGTCAGTGTGTCTGACTATGGAGTCACCTATAACAAGTGTGTCTGGCATTGTGTTTGGCCTTAAGGGCTGTGACTGTTTAGCACACTGACTTTGAGAACTATGTGTTGCATGTCTTATGTCTTGAGGTGGCAGTTGCTTGGGTGTCTGCTTTGGAGGCCTCTGTAGTTTTTGGTAGATTTTTGATCAGTGCCTCCAAGTATGTCTTTATGTGTTTATGTGTTTGTTTTGCAGTTGTGACAGTTCTATGTGAAACTGGGTTTGTGGTGTGCGTGGTTTCCTTCTCCTCCTGTCTGGTCTTGCCAGTCCTGAGTTGAGAGAGCTCAGCCTCCAATTTGGCTATATAGTTGCATCTCTCACATGTATTTGTGTTTTGTGGGATAAGGAGTGGGTTGTCTGTGTACATGAGGCAATTGTAACATTGCCTCAAGATGCCCAGATTCACCAGCTGAAAAGGAGAGGACGCTAGCAACTGACCCTTCGACATGCTAGAAAAAGTAAAAAAGTTTGCTGTGTAACTGTGTCAGAAGGGACCTATAGGGAAATGGGTACTCGAGGGGATTCTAGGCTAATGTAGTACTTTGTTTAGTATATAAGTACTTTACCTATATAAAAATGCTTTAGGAGCAAGTGCTGAGCTTTTGAGATAGAGAATAGACTGTTTAGATAGCAAGTAGAGAAGTTCTAAGGGAAAAATTGAAGAGCAGACTTTACGGAGCCAGAAATAGTTTAAACTTGTTTAACCGGCGCTGTCCGATGGTGCTCTATGGGCAACTCCGCGCGAAATCACGCAAAAGCGCGCTAAAGCGGGCTTTATAGCAGGGGGTTGAAAAGAGCTAGGAATTGACCCAAAATGGCCAATAGACTACAAGTTTCTGGCTGGAACCACTGCTCTAGGGACAAATAGGCTGCTCAGTGCTCCCCACTCCCACTGGTGAACAAAGAAGCTTCCCTTTATCCAAATAGGATATGGAATAGCACAGGAACCAAGCCAAAGCCCAGAGATCAGCAAACTCTGAAGACTGGGCTATTCTAGTTCAGTAAGGCGGGAAAACAAGATGTTCTTTTTTTTTTTTTTTTTTGTTTTTTTTTTGCAGAAAACAGAGGAAAAACAGACAGTAAATGCTATAAATGCTTTTAAACAGCTAGCACACTTGAGTGTGTTAGCCTACAGGTAAAATTAAGCAACAAATAACTTTTTTAAACGTGCAAAACAGTTAATCAACACAAAAACAGTTTAAATAGAATGCAGAGCTGTATAAACTGGCGAAAGTGCAGTCGCTAAGCAGTAAATAATCAAAAAGCCAGAAAAAAATACTTAAATCAGGAAAAAGTCACTCTTTTGCTCTCTGCTGCTTGTAGAACTCTGCAGGACACCACGAGGAGCTGTGCTGAGTTGAATACAAGCGAAAAAGCGCTCCCCGATGTTCCACCCAGTCAGAAAGTTCAAGAAGCTGTTAGAAAAAAAGAGTCATCCAAGAAGTCCCACCAGACCATTTAGGATCTGGTTTTTACTTAAGATTCTATTTAGTTCCAAAGAAAACAAGGGATGGGAGACCAATTTTGGATCTCAGTATTCTATACAAATTTGTCCAACAAACAAAATTATGGATGGTCATGGTTCAGTCTATTCCCCCTTTCTTAGATAAAGATGATTGGATGTGTTTTATTAACTTTCAAGATGCATATTACCAGATAAAAGTGGAAAGTTTCTCGACTTCTGAATAGGAGCTAGCCATTTCCAGTTCAGGGCAGTGCCCTTTGACCTCACCAGATCCCCCAGGGTGTTCACTAAATGCATGGCAGCAGTCACAGCTCACTTGAGGCTGCACATATTCTGAGTGTTTCCTTATCTAGATGACTGGCTCCTCTGTGCTCCCTCCAGGCATCTACTGCAACAGGCCATGCACTTTTTACTGGATCTGTCCTGCCAATTGGGCATAACAGTCACCACTGCAAAATCCCAGTTAAACCCCACCCAGGAAATAGAATTTATTGGAGCTCATCTCAACACTTCTTGCATTGCATCACTTCCTCTTCACAGGTTGCAGAAGATACAGATGCAAGTTCACCCACTACTGCGTTCAAACAAGATACATGCCCAACTGAGTCTACTAGCACTGGGCTCCATGGCAGCTGCTATCACCTTAGATACATTGGCAATATTTTGCACAAGACTTCTACAATGCCTACTAGCAGACCAGTGATCTGTCTTAACTCACTGCATGGACCACTTAATTTTCATTTCCAGTCATTGCAAGAATGATCTAATCTGGTGGATGCATTCAAAGAAGATTCTTTGAGGTTGTCCCTTTGTCTTCCCTCAGCCCAAGGCCATAGTGATCATGGATGCTTCCCAGATGAGGTGCAGGGGCATTATCTAGGGAAGACAGTCCAAGGCACTTGGTCCCACTCCAAGGCCAACCTGCATATCAATGTAGTGGAGCTGGCATTGCAAGTGTTTCATTCTGCCTTACCTCTATGAATGATAGCTATTCAATCAGACAACATGTCAGTGGTCTGGTACATCAACAAACAGGGGGAATCAAGTCCTACCCATTGTGTCGAGAAGTCCTTTGAGTGTGGCAATGGACCATATCTTCCAAGTGATTTCTGATAAGAATGCATATCCTGGGAACTTCCAACATATTTGCGGACAAATTGAGCAGATGCATCCTCATGCCTCAAGGGTGGTCGCAGAACCCCAGAGTAATGAAGGAGATTTTTACTCATTGGGGCCAGCCTTGCTGCGACCTGTTTGGCTCACCCCTGAACAAGTGCCAAAGCTACTTTGCCCTAATTCCCTCTCAAAGGGGAGTCTCCCAGAGATGCTGTTCCTCACTATTGCCCCTGGGTCTACTCTACACCATCCCCCCTTCCCTCTGATCCCATTATTTCTCAAGAAAGCATCTCAGTTGAGAAGCAAAGGGATCCTTGTCACTCCTTATTGACCTCGACAGATATGATTTCCCTTCCTTTGGCCTCATCTACTTTGCCACCCATGGATTCTGGACCCAGTTCCAGATCTCTTGTCCCATCCCCAGGGACTAGTGTATCCCAGTGTTCAGACTCTCAAGCTGACAGCTTGGTTCCTCCACTTCCAATAGTCACCAGGCATAATGCTATACCTTCTCCCATGCAGCATATTTTGTTGGCATCTTCTAAGCAGTCCACCAGAACTCTCTACCTAAGCAAATGGAAAAGATTTTCTATTTGGGCCTATGACAATGGACTAGACCCTTTTTCAGCGCCAGTGGAGAAAATTTTGGAATCCCTAGCTGCCACCGTAAACAAAGGAGCCTCTGCTTCTATAGTTAAAGTTATTTTAGCAGCAATTTCAAATTTTCATATTGAATTTGGAGACCAGCCTTTGAGTTCTCTAAGACTTTTTCAAGGTTTACCTAAAAGATACAATACATTTAAAGCCTCATTTTAAAGATCATCTCCCACCTTGGGATCTGACTCTAGTACTGCAATCACTTACGGCACCACCATTTGAACCAGCAACTACCTGTGATTTAAAGTTCTTTTCCTGGAAGACATTACCTCTCATAGCTGTCACTTCTGGGAGATGAATCTCCAAATTACAAGCCCCATGTTCTAAAGCTCTTTACTTAATTTTCCATAAGGACAGAGTGTCACTCAGGAAAAATCCAGCCCCTCTTCCTAAGGTGATCTCAGATGTTAATATCAATCAGTCTATAGACCTGCCTGTATTTTTCCCAAATTTTTCTAACAAAGGAGAGCACTGCCTTCACCTTCTGGATGTACACAGGCAGTTGTGGTTCTACCTAGATAGAACTAAACAGTTTAGATGATGTGAGCAAGTGTTCATATCCTTCGCCAGTGCAACTTTAGGCAGATTACTGTCCAAGGTAACCCTCTTCTGGTGGTTGAGAGAATGTATATTTTTCATGCCCAAGAACTTGAATATGAAACTCCCAAAACCAGTCAAGGCACATTCTACTAGATCAGTGGTGACTTCTGCCGTCTTTCACTCCAAAGCTTCCATGTCAGAAATTTGTGCAGTTGCAACTTGGGCTAAGCCTCATACCTTTATTACGCATTACAAATTGGATATGGTCTCTAGGGGGAGAGCATCTTTTGGTTCTATGGTGCTCAGGAATGTCCTTCAATAAGGCTTCCCAGGATACAAGGTAGCTGGGGACTCTGTCCCATCAGTCAAGAATAGATGAAGATTGACAACATCAGATAAAGAAGTTATGTCTTATCATAACGTTCCATCTGTGTTGTTGATCTTCATCTATTCTTGTGTCCCTCCCACCAGCCCCCTCCTTCAAGTTTCTGGTGGAGTGATACCCTGTCCTGGGTTCTTATTGTTACACATACCTTGGTCAAGGCTTCCGACCTCCGTTACACTATTCTTCTGTCGTTTGCAAACTTGATCTGAGATAATCTAGAGAGGGGAATTATGGGTAGACTTGCAACTCGAGAGATTTTTTTGGCTGATGCAAGCTATATAACAGCCAGATCGGTTCCAAGGGTCAGAACCGAAACCCATCAGTCAAGAATAGATGATGACTGACAACACAGATGGAATTTTATGGTAAGACATAACCTCTTTTTATATGAGAATTAAAGAGAAAGATAATGTGCTGATTAATGCTATATGCATTGGCATATGATTGAAATCTCTTGGAGCCAGTGAAGGATTAGGGTCTATATTATATCATCGAATGCTCACAAAAGCGAATGATGATTAATCGACCCCATGTAAGCAAAAGCTTACATTGTCGAAACCTCAGAACAGCGATTTTTTTCCAAGGGAAAAAAAATCGCTGTTCCAAAAAAAAAAACTTTAAAACAATACAGGGAAAGAATTTGTTTAGAAGCCACTTCACTATTTTGACTTTTTGTTCTTTTACATTCGATCAAGACGCATTCGACAAAATGTGTATGCAACCACGTAACAGGAACCCAAGGATTATACATCACATGTAAACTAAATAAAGATAAATGAACAATAAAAAGTCAAAGATAGGAAATTAAATAAACAATAAATGGTGAAGAACAAATTGAATGTTTGAGTTTGTACCAGGTCTTTCATTCTCAACCTTTATTTTACTATAAAGAGTATTACTTTTCTGTCTATTCTTCAACATATTCAAGAGTAGACAAGCCCTAGCATTAGTGTATCAGTTTACAATAACTTTAGATATACTGGATATTTCAAACTTGACATCAGTGTAGGGCTGGCAAAGTTAATTAAGAAATGGAATGATAAAGAGAAATACCTTAAAATAGAAAGGATATAAGCAGTCTTTCACAGAATGTCCAGTCTAAGTAATAATTTGCTTATTTATTTATCCTTTGTTGACTGGGTTAATCCCACTAGGCTATTAGCTTATTTTCAGAGGACACCTGAGGTGGTTTTTAACCTTACTAGGGGAAACTTGATCAGGCCATCAGGGAATTTCCCATACTCATTAAAAGAGTCATTGTTCCGGTCCTAGAGCAGTGGTGGCTGGAAAAAACAGTACTCAATGAATCAAAGATGGTGGATAGAACAGAGGCTAATGCTGGTGCTGTGGTAGATACATGATTCAAGGAGTTATTTCAACAAAACTTGTTTGCTTCATTGGAACAAATGATTAATGAAATGATGGATGAATTATTACAGCCCTCTAGTTGGGAGGATTATGGAATGATATTCTGGGTAAACTGTTAATGCAGAGTGAGACAGATGCTGGAAAAGATGTTTCTTTGGGTGAAATTATAGATAAAATCCATTTGGAGGAATCTAAGATCATTCTAAAAGAAAACAGTCTAAAAAAAAAGGAATAGTAAGCTAAGACTGTTAAGGACAATGCAGGGAAAGTGGTGACAAAGAAACAGAAGAAAGGTAATATTAACAGTCAAAGGAAATTCATTATAAGAATCCAAAATAAAGAGACATTTTCTGGCATTAAATTTGAGATTTTTTTTTTCTGTCATGGAAGGCTTTTTGGGAATGTATGAGAGTTGTTCTTCTTCTTTCGGCTTTTTCCCGGTTAGGGGTCACCACAGTGGAACTCCAGTCCGCTAATGATTGGCAGTAGATTTTTTACGGGTGCTGAGGTGTCAGCTCGACGCCCAACCTTCAGTGAAAGCACGCTCATTCTACGCATGTCTTTCAAACACCACTCGACTGCGTGGAGGACATGCAGACTCCACACAGAAGGCGCTCCAGCCGAGAATCGAATGGGAGAACCTTTTGCTGTGAGGCAACAACGCTACCGCTGCACCACCGTGGCTTCTGGGAGAGTATGAGAGTATGAAAAGAAAAAGAACTATAAACCCTGGAATCCATAAGGTGTTAAAGCGTTCCATAGGGAGGCAAGACAGAAAATACATGTTCAATTTCAAACTGAAGTTGAAAAAGAGACTTTGAAGAGACATTTAAGTAAATTATGTAAAGAAGTTATGGACATTAGTAACGTTTATGATAATAGAGGATTATGGACAGTTGGATGGGACTGTCATGTTGTACTGAACATGGAAAAAGAAAATTGCTCATATTCCTAATATACAAGTGTAGATGGGAATAAGGGCATTGCAAAATACTGGGGTCAACCCCAAACATACTTTTTCTGTGCAAAAGATGATCATTTGATAAGTAATTGTGATAAATGTAAATGTTAGATTTGTGGGGAAACAGGTCATGATGCAAAAATGTGAATTGAAATGTTATAAATGTAACATAATTGGGCATTTATGGATGGGCTGTAATGTAGAGAGAAAGGACGAATAATAAGAAAATAAAAGTGAAGGAAATCTATGAAGAGAAAAAACAGCGGCAACAGAAGATAAAAGGAAGCAGAGAAGCAAAACTAAAGATAATGTTACAGAGAGCAATCAAACAGAAGATATTATAGAAGAAGATTCTGAAATAAGTGATGAGGAAGATATATGGGAAAATAGTTAAATGGAAAAATAAATTCTACCAATAAACAAGTCAGAGAACAAAAGTGTAAAGGGGTAAGAATAAAGGAGAAAAAGAAAGCAAACTGATAATGTAAATTAGATAAATGTTTGAATGTATCTAAACATATAAACAATTTCCAATAAACTACAAAAATGATATAGTGATAACTTTAAAGTCTGATAAATTTAGAGTTCCTTCAGTGAGTTTAAATGGTATTAAAATGTAAGTAGAAGAATATGCATCCTAAAATGGTGTAGAAATTGTGATGTTGATGTAATAATATTGAATGAAGTAAGATTTTTGACACAAGAAAAGAGATTACAAACAGAAAAGCTTTGGAGAGGAGATACATTTTGTATCTTAGAGGGAAAAAAAAACCATGTATAGTGGTGCTTTGTAGAAAGTTAGTGAAAATATTGACTGTAATGCTGGTAATAATGGGAAGCTTAACTATTGTAGATCTCAGATGGCATAATCAGATATATAGAATTATAGCATTGTATGCCAATATTACAACTAAAGAAACATACAGTTTATTTCATAAAATTCTAGCTATATAATAATAAATATGAATATAATATTGATGGGAGATTTTAACTGTGATTTCAGAGGAAAAAGAAAAAGAGATGCAATGATGTTTAGAAAATGTTTGAGGCTATAATACGTGGTAATTTAAATATTTGAATATTAATTTGTGGACATATGGTCAAGGTGTAGTCAGGCTGGACAAGCAGAAGGTTACTGTTAGCTGCCTGTCAGAAGCCAGAATCCGCCACATAACACAAGCACTCAGGTCACTCCAGAACAAGTACAAATATGACTCTGTCATTGTTTATGTTGGTTTGAATGACCTGAGATGTACCGCCCTGGACTACATGAAAAGAGACATGGAAGAGCTCTCTGATTATGTAGTCCAGGCTGGTATGACCTTGAGTAGCATCCTGCCCTCACCAAGAATGATACCTCAGTATAAAGAAAAAATGATCAATTTCAACAATTGGCTAAGCTTCTGGTGTCATTCAAAGGGGATCCAGTGTCTTGTCAGCCTGGGACGACATGCTCGACAAGCCGCATTGCTTTGCAAGAGACGGCTTGCACCTGTCACCCCTAGGCTTTCGAATACTGAAGGTTATGCTACTCAATGCCAGGAGTTTAAATCTCAAAATGCACTCACTCGAAGCACTCCTCAGTATGGAGAACATCGATATCTGTGCAGTAACTAAAACCTGGTTCAAGGCTCCAGAGAGCACTGCAGCATTACCGGGCTACAACTCATACCACACATTTCGGCCACAGAACACGGACCGAAACACAAAAAGAGGGGGTGCACATATTCATCAAGGAAACCTACACCTCCAGGTTAGTGGCAGGCAAATCTGCAATGCAAATTGTAGCCTGCTAAAGATCACCCTCCATGACCACCACTCCACCTTTCTGAAGACACTGGAAAACATGAAGGTCCTACCGAACACCCTGATATTGGGTGATTTCAATTACCCTACCATTCACTGGGAAAACTACTCGAGTACAAATTCCCAGGCCCAGCGCTTCCTGGAATTCATCAACTCAAATGCCCTGGATCAGCTGGTAAACTCCTCTACCAGAGGTGAAAACATATTGGACCTGGTCATCACCAACATGGGCGACAGGTGTTCCACACTGGAGGTCAACCCATCACTGGTTAGATCAGACCATAAACTAATCACTCTGGATGTCCACACTCCACCACCACCCCCAACAAAGGAAACCACAGTAAAAAACTTTTCTAAAGCAAATGTCACCTTTCTTAAGACAGAGGTGGTAAGTTTCACAGCCCCCACACTAAAGGATAACGCTGCCCAAGATGCAGAAACCTTTACAAATGCACTCTATGAGCACCTACAAGGATGCATGGATCGTGCCATCCCAAGCAAAACCAAGACTCACTCATCTAAGAGAAGGAAACCAGTTTTGTGGATCCCTGCAATAAACAGGCTATACAATAGAAGGAGGAAACTAGTTCAGAAAAAAAACAAATCCCAAGAAGGAAAGACATCCCTGATCAGTATCAGTAAGAAACTAAGGTCCCTCATGAAATCATCCAAGGCTAACGTCAAAAGAAAAATAGCCAATAATTCAAAAGATAACCACAAAGCCTTCTTTAGCTATGTTAAGAATCTAAGTGGCAACTTGCAGATATGCACTGAACTAGTGCAAAATAGCACAAAATATATGGAACCTACTGATATTGCCAACATCCTGGCAGATAGATTCAGTGCAAACTTCACCCCCCCCCCACCTCCAAAAGAGCCCACAACAATACCGGAAAAATGTAGTGTCCCAAAAATCACAGATGCACAGGTGAAAACAGCCCTTTCAAAAGCCAAAAACACAGCATCAATGGGACCAGATGGTGTCCCAGGCTGTGTCTTGCATGAACTACAGAACGAACTAACCCCCCACCTAAACACGCTGTTCAACCTCAGCCTCTCCACAGGCTACATGTCCATAGAATGGTGCACAGCAATGGTTATCCCTCTCCACAAAAGAGGGGCCACAACTGACCTTGGTAACTATCACCCCATAAGCCTGACTAGCCTGGTTTGCAAGGCTATGGAGCACATCATCATGGAACTCATTAACACAGACATTGGGAACCTCCAAACACTTGACCCGACCCAGTTCAGCTTTGTTAAGGGCAGATAATGCCTACTATACCTGGTTGACTTATTCGAGACAGTCACCATGGCCATAGATGAGGGAACGGTGGTTCACACAGCCTACCTTGACATCACCTAGGCTTTCGACACATTCACCACTCGGGTATTACAGAAAAACTCACCAGCCTGAACATAAACCTCTACGTCATGAGATAGGTTCCCAACTGGCTTACAGACAGAACTCACACGGTAAGAATAGTGGGCTCCAGGTCCGACTCTAAACCAGTCACAAGTGGTGTCCCACAAGGCTCGGTCTTGGGACCCCAACTGTTAGGCATATACTTCTCAGAAGTACAGGCAAACACAGGAGGACTATGGCTAACCAAGTTCGCCAATGACTGCAAACTGGGAGCCATAATTGACTCTCCGACTGACACGGACATCCTCTAAAAGGGCCTTACTGAGACAGACACCTGGTGTCAAAGTCATGGCCTCAAGCTAAATGCCAAAAAATGCATAGTCATCCTGTTTGGGAAAAACAAAACACCCATGAATTACCACATGGCAGCCCCCTTATTACAGAAGAGGTAATAAGAGATCTGGGGACCCAGGTACTTAGTAATCTCTCATTTGACAATCATATTGCCAAAGTAGTTATGAAATCCTTCTATATGGCCCATCTAATTATTAAAGGGTCGCAGCTAGAAATAAAGAGGTTATAGTGCCCCTCTACTTATCACTCATTAGACCCATCATTGAGTACAATGCCATTTGGGATGTACCTCACAAGTCACTTCTAACAGCTGGAAAGACCACAAAAGTACCTCACCAAGAGGATTACTGGCCTCAAACATATGTCCTATGCAGCCTGACTGAAAAAACTCCGGCTGTACTCAGTGGCATATCACTTACTCAGAGGTGATCTCTGCCTGACTTACAAAGCCATGTCCAACTTGGAATTGATGGACATGCTCCACCTAAAGAAATCCAAGTCACTACGAGCCACGCACTCTAGTGAGCTAAACCTCACCACAACAATAAATAGAACATGCTGGATGGATAGATTCCTGTCACAGAGATTCCCCATGCTTTGGAACAAAATTCCAAATTACATCAGGCAGAGCCCCTCACTAACACTCTTCAAGAGAAACCTTGACGAGTGGATGGGTAACAGAAAATACACCCCTGGGATCACTTCATTGGCTCTGATTGACAGAGGATCAGTTAATTAATCAATGGGGTGGCAAGCCGACACACTTTGGATAGGCTTATAAATGCCCTTGGGCAGATAGCCTAGTAACTACCTATGAACCTATATAAGACAGAAAAAGACTATTTCACTGTATCACAAACTTTAAATATTGCTGAAGAAAACAAGTTTATAACTGTTTTTTTTCAGATTATTTAGCCATATGGATAAAGATGATGGTAATGGAAATGTGATCATAATGGAAAGAAAACACTTATACACTTATAAAAAGATCACATTTCCACTAGAGTATGCTATAAAAATGGTTTTGAGAGGTGGCACTCTTTCAAATATAAATATAAGAATTGTTTTTTTAGAATGTTGTAAGGACTATTTGGAATGAAAGAATAAATGAAATCATGTTTAATGGTACATGGAAGTTAACTGTAATTTTTAGAAAAATCAGATGGTGGTTGTGGAAAAGGGGGGGGGCTTAATGGCAAAATGATAAAAGTTCAAATAAATAAAAGTCAGAAAATGATGATAGTATAATAATACAATAAATAAACAGAAAAGTATGCACTGTTTGCTTGTTTGTGTCTTTCGGCTTTTCCCGGTTAGGGGTCGCCACAGCGGAACTCCGGTCCGCTAATGATTGGTAGTGGATTTTTATGTACCCGGTTACCAACCCTGACGCACAACCTTCAATGAAGGCACGCCCCATTCATGTATGCCTCCACACAGAAGACGCTCTAGCTGAGAATCGAACGGGACAACGTCTTGCTATGAGGCGACAACGCTACAGCAGCACCACCACCACATAAATTGTAAATATGTAATTTTGTTAATCATATTGTAAATAATGTACATAATATTGTACATAATGTAAATAAAGAACCCCTACTCATTTTGATAGTTGTGGGATCTTTTATATCCACCCAATATCAAATATAATTATAGTAGTGAATTCATTGGAGGAGAAATAGAAAGGAACTAGTTTAGAACAGGAGAAAGTCTGATTCAATAAGTTAAGTCAGGCTGGAAAGTTTATGTCCAGGATGACATGTAATCAGGGATTGTCACTCTTGCATACCTGTTGGCCATCTGTTTCAGTTGACCAAATGGTGTTGATCACACTGATGCTGATATTGTGATCATTTGGCCAGCTGACTACACCCCTGTATATATAGAATGACTCAAAATATATGCTAACTATGGTGTCATTAGAATTTCAGAAAATAATTCTAATTTTGGTTAGTGGATAGCAAAACTTGGAGCATAAGCTGCAGAAAATATTCTGGAATGTGAACGACTGTTTAATTGTTAGGGAGATTTTTAGATAAGAAAGTCATTAGCACTGAGGCTCCCCCTCCCAGATTAAAGCTTCTGCTAAAGTTTTGAAAAATTGGACTCTAACCTTAAATCATAAAACTTTAATGAATTTTCCAATGAAAATGTACTATTCTTCACACATTATTCATGTGCACTTTTAACCCAAAGAAGAATTGATAGAATGTAAATTTTCAATTATTTAAAAATAAAATTATGTATGCTAAGAGCCTTGTCCAACATTTGATTACAGTGCTATCTCTTTTAAAATTACAATAAATATAAACAGAATTCGAGGATTTACAAGAATACTGGCATGTTTGACCAAACTAAAGGATTTTAAAGAGTGGTTCTATGAACAAATTAAATAATACAATGTTTATTAATAACAATGTAGACATTGATTATATAGGGCTATGGGATGCAATGAAGGCATATACCTTTTTGGAAAAAATAAAAATGGGGTAGTAAAAATATAAAGATTGTAATAAAAAAGTGAAACATTCTTGCAAGTAAAAATATATGAAACTAAATTAAAGGTTCAAAAGAGGATAGATGATATATTAAGCTGATAAAGAAGTTAAAGAATATCAAAATATTCTTAATCATGAACTGTCTACTTCATTACAAACAGTATGACTGTACTGTTATACAAAGATGCCAAAGGTTTATACAGACTAGGAAACAGATCAAAATTATTTCAAGAGCTGTGCAAATAACATGATAACCATTCTATACATGAATATCAAAATATCTGATGTAGAATATATGTTCTTTGGACACATTTGTTCAAAGTATTAGAAATATTTGGCTTTCCTGTTAATTGGTTTGTTTAAAATAAATGTATAATATTTAAAAGTTACATATCAACATTGGTAGTTTTCTTTCTCAAGCCATTAATATTATGAAGGGAATTATCCATTATCAGTTGTGTTATTTGATATAACAATAAAATATTTTGCAAATTATATAAGAATGCATAAAAATATAAAAATAAATCTGAATGAGATTTATTTTAAATTGAAAGAAACATCAACTATGGCTAATTATATGAATAATGTCACACAGATAAACTATAACAAAATAACGGAAGACCTTACAGCTTTAACACAAAGCTGAAATAAATATTTTCTTATCTGAAGAACAATTTCAGTTAATAAAAATAATTTTGTTGCCAAAATACCATATATAATGCAATATATTTTATTAACTCCAAAAATTTATTCCAGAAAAAAATATAAATAAATTATTCTTAAATATTCTTTGATATCATAACAAACCAAGGGTGGCATATAACCATCATATAAGAACCTAAAAAGATGGAGGAATAGGGTTACCAGACAGAAAACATGAACTCATTTACAGTAAATCTAAAAACATTAGTATATTGCACTGACACAAAATATGAAGCCGCTTGGAAATGCATATATGTAAACGTATGTGAACATTTTAAATAAAAATATATAGAAAATGCCACAAATACAGCTGGAAATAAAATGTTATGGTACATTAATTAATTAATTAAGTAAGTAAACACAGTACAGCTCCAATAACTTCTAATTAGGTAAACACATTTTGAAATGGCATTAGAACGGTTATTTATAGACATACCTGCATTAATAATCAGATTGTCTCAATATATGCAACTTCATTTACACCAACTATCTTAGACAATACAAACCTAAAAGATAAGAATTTCATTAAGAGTTTAGAGGAACATATAGTACTAGCAATTGACAGACTTATGCAAATGTATGATATAAATTCAACAGGCTTGCTACTAATTCCAAATATAAGACGATATGTACAAAAAAGAAAAAAATATTGTTGGCAAGCACAGAATCATTTCCTACTCTGTTAGACTATTTAATTTAATTAATTCTTATTAAACCACAGAAAGTTAAGTTAGGCCCCAATTCTAAAAGACTTGCTCTCAGTGTAAGTGATAATTTAAACTGACAGCAGATGTTTTGGAATCTGGTCCCTGTAGTAAGCCTGTTTAAGATAAGCCTTACACCAAAGTAAGCCACTTATACTGAGAGCATGTCTTTTGGAATCAGGGCAGACTTACACTTAGAGCAACTCTTTTGAAATCTGACCTTTAGTATTGTTTATCAAAATTATATAAATTGGTTATTCCAAGTATAATCAAATTACATGAAAACTGTTGGAATCATTTACAGAAATTGACATTTTCAAATCTTAGTGAGGAAAATACAAATCTTATTTTAAGATTTGCTAAATGACAACCTCTTCATTGTTTTGTAAAACATATAAAAGACAATTTCATAGAACTCATTACTCATCTCAAACTAAGTAAAATATATAAAACACAAGAATGTAAGTGCTGGAGATGTCATAAACTAATAAAAGCTGATTGGAGACATATGTTTTTTAATCATGAAAAAATAAATGAATATTGGATAGAAATTCAATGCGTCATTAGACTATTGTGATTTAATAATTCCTATTTAAACAACTATTTAATGTTTTTCAATGTCCATTTTCTGGAAATATACATACAATACAACCATTTCATTATGGGTTTTATTAGCCATTGCTAGAAAAAGTATTGATAAAAACTGTGAAAATAATAAGGCTCTGAATGTGACAAGAAAAATACGCTATGAAAAAATAGAAATGTTTTATATGATTATAAATATTGGACAAAGTTGCAAAGTATTTTAAAAAAGTAAATAATTTTATTTTATATTCCTTGTAACTATTCTATTGGTTTGTTGTGTTTTGATGTACAATGACTATTTACATAATAAAAATTATTTAAAAATAATTAGATGAGTCAATTCAACAGTAACAGAACCTGTCACTGAAATGTAATTAGTCACCCAGGGTTAAAAGGTTGTGCAGACTACCAACCATCACCAACAAACAAAATGTCCCTATGCTTCTGTTTCACCATACCAGAGAATTTCTTACTTCGATGAAGTTAACATTTTTTGCAATTCTTAAATCTGATGGAGTACGTTTACCTTAAGGTTCTGAAAGAACTGTGTTTCAGAAGTTGTGTAGTTTTGCTTTATATATGTAAATCATGAAGTCAGGACATTTTACCTCACACTTACATTGCAGCAGTGGATGTTACTGATAGACTGATCTGCAATGTATTATTCAAGAAGTAAATTTGGTAATACTAAAATATTATTTTGTTACTGTGAAAATCTAGTTCTATATTACTTTTTCAGTGTACGACACAATTTGCTTTTTACAGATAAAGTAGCACTTTTTTATTGTTAACATTTGTCTTTTTTGAAGCTGTCTGTCATAAGCTTTTCTGGTCTGAAATGATTTAGAGAATTGTAGATTCAGACACTTTTCCTTCAAGTTTCAGATACATGAATTAAAGAAGAAACACGCATACTCTAAGTGATCACAACATAACTCTTGTTCTCTGTCCTTTGAATCCCCCCTCTTAAACTTTGAATATCACATCCTTCATGGCTCATATCCTGATTTCAGTTCTTGACATTACAGAAGCTGTTTAAATTTTAGAGGCAGTCATCATCCTCACCTGTGGAAACTGACATTAAAATGGAAGATCAGGTGGAAAGTGAAAAAAGAAAACTGACTTCCAGAAGGTGTGTGTATACAAGAACCAACCAAGGAGACCCTAGAAAAGGAGAGAAACATCTGCACAAAAATGTTTGGAAATCTCTGTGTATTAATTCATCAAAAAAGATACACAATTTTTTTTCTTAGAAGAAAAAAAGAAATAAAAGTATTTCAGTACATTAGTTCTTGAATACACAATGACATACAGGCTTTTAATAATGTACTCAGACCAATAAACCATATATAATAACTATAGTTAGAAAGTGACTGATGCCTAGAAATATCCTGCAGGAGGGAAGTGGCATAGCAGAGACAAGATCACTGAGTAAAAAAAATGGTATAAGATCGAGGAGCTGAGGATAAGGGGAAGGTAAGAAGTGAATGAAGTTCAGGGACTTTTGGTTTGAAATATGACTCAGAGTTATGGGGAGGGACAGACTACAAGGTTATAAGATGCTACACTGCAGAACATGAACACAGGTGGCTGAAGATTCTTTGTGCTAATGATGTAGCTCATGAGAAGATGTGAGAAAATGGAGGAGTCTGAACCAAAATGTATGCTATCAGGAATAGACAAGGGGAGCAGCAGATGACAACATGGGTGGGATGATAATCATGATGCAGAGAGGAAGTTGGAAGGGGCAGTGAAGAGAGTATGGGGCTGTTATAAAAGTGACAAGAATAGGACAAAGAAAACATCATGAACATGGAAAAGGAGGTCATTACATTGCATTTGTTCAAAAGCATTATAATCCTATCATCTGCCCTTTAAATGCATTTGACATTATTCCTGACCTTTATCCTTAGAATCTTCCACACCCTTTCTACATCTGCCCCATGTCCCCTTGAATTCTACCACCTGAAGTTATTCCTATAATCCATTCCATCAGATCACAACCCTCTCCCTGAAAAAGAGCTTTCAGAGCTCCATGGATTATTTAATTCATACAATCTACTGCCAGTGAGTCATCTCCACCTCTGCTCTTCCAGTTCAGGATGACAATGTTGACATTTTACTGATGTGATCTGCTCCCCTGAAAAAAGGTGAACCAGTAGTAAAGTAAAGAAGTACAAACCAAAAACAGCTTCAAGCAAGAAAAAGTAGTACTCAACACTGTCAAAGAACTTTAATAAAATGACAAAGCTTTCAGACAAAAACTATCCTTCATCAGTGTCTTACAAGACACTGAAGAAGGATAGTTTTTATCTGAAAGCTTTGTTGTTTTATTAAAGTTCTTTAATGGTGTGGAGTAGTATTATTAAAGTTCTTTGACGGTGTTGAGTACTACTTTTTCTTGCTATCTTCTGCTCCCCTGGCAGGGGCAGCTCATGCAATTGGACTGCAGGACTGTAGCCCTCCAGCTGTAAAAAGAAAGAAAAAGAAAGAAAAACAAAAGAAAACAACAGAAAAGAAAAATTAAAACAAAATGAAAGCGAGTCCCGGAACTCCGCACAATAGAAGAAAGCATCAGACTTACAGAAATGCCCAGAAGTCTATGTAGTTACAACTGCATAGACTGGAAGGGGATGGGACTGCAAACTCAGGGGTTGGGGCTTTGAAGCAAGCTGCTGTAGGAATTTCAATTGGGATGGACTCCAAACCCCCAGGAAGAGGTGTGTGTGTGTGTGTGTGTGTGTGTGTGTGTGTGTGTGTGTGTGTGTGTGTGTGTGTGTGTGTGTGTGTGTGTGTGTGTGTGTGAGTGTGTGTGTGTGTGTGTGTGTGTGTGTGTGTGTGTGTGTGTGTGTGTGTGTGTGTGTGTGTGTGTGTGTGTGTATAAAATGCTCCAGTTAAATATACCTGGTGGCTAGAGAGAAACTCAGGAAAGGCTCAACTCAAGGATATACCTGGTGGCTAGAGAATAATGCAGGCTCAAACCCTGTACCTTGGGTGCAGGTAGCAAGAGCCTGAATTCCCTACCCATCACCACTTGTGAAAACTATTCAGATTTTTGCCTCATATTTTTGTTCTCTTCTGTTCCTCATAAAATATGTGGTTTTCTGGATTTTGAATTCACTAAATAATGACAGGCATTTGAATTTCAGACTTCATATTCTTCAGAAAGTACAAGGTAACACAAAACATTTTATTCTAGCAAATTTCTAAGTTTATCAATATTTGAAATTTGTCTGTATTTTTGGGGCTGTATTCTCCCATTATTGGCTTTATCCAGGTGTTTTATGCTAAGATGTTGACAGCTATGGTGAAAACGGAATTCATTAAATGATGGCCATTTAAGTTTCAGTCTTCCTGTGTTTCAAGAAACAGCTGATTTGGCAAAGTGGTATGTTGCTCTGACTGTAGTGCACAGGATCCTGGGTTCAAGTCTTGGCAGTGAAATGTATGGTGGTAACACAGCATTTAATTCTAGCAACTTTCCAAGATTATACAAGCAATGTTTAAAATGCATCCCTGGTTTTTGGGCTTTTGTCTCCCCTCCCCCCATACATTTTGGCTTTTTCCAGATTTCTTGTTCTGCAAAGTTGAGCGATACAGTTGAGTGCCGAGTGGATTTTACAAGGAGCTAAGAGCTTCAGGGGAAGAGAAGTTTAGTGTTGCTTATGCTGAGATGGCTTGCATTGTTAACAGTGCAACAGGTAGTTTACTTGCTTTTGATGCATAAGGCTGAGGGTTCTACTCCAACAGTATGTAGATGCATTTGCTGATAATGTACTGTGTTGTACTTTTAAAGGGGTTGGATGCTGCAGTGCTGAGAATGTCCTCTTTGGCAGAGATACCTAGCAATTACGAACCTGTTATCAGTTTGCCATCCATTCCCTATTGCAATATCACTAGCTTATTATTTTTTAATGTAACATAGGCAATTTATTCCACAAGGGCAACAGTCACTTTATTTGTAGATGAAACAATGAAATATAAAGTTGTTTGCTAGCAGCAACCTCTTCGTTAGTTACAGATCTCTCTAATGTGGAATTATTTAGATGACTTTACTTCTGCAGAGATTGTGCATATTTACTGATACTGGTGGATTGTAGAAGTTTGAGTAGACTTTTATAATAGAAATGTTCTGAATTGGCAGTTTTGTCATTATTGGTGAATGCATTTGGTTTCATTGTTTACTGGAAAAATCTTCAAAAGTATAAATTTAACACACTCTCTAACAACTGTACTGTATTATACAAGGAATATAATGTAATACAATCAGGAAATTGTATCAAAGAAAACATGTATGTTTTGTGTGCAAGGGGTCCTTTATTTGAAAACAGCCCAAAGTTAATCTTTATCTGCCATTGGCCAGATGTATTTTCTTTGAATGTGGGTTTCAATGCTGTTTCAATGAATGTGAGTTTCAAGGGCAGAGAAGTTTTAATCCTAAGTCTATTTTCATTGTGACTGCATTGCTTTGCTTAACAGATGTCTATTAGTGTTTGTGCTGTAAAATGTAAAATAAAACTTTTAAATGAAATCCAAATCATTGCAGAAGTAAAACAGTATGCACATTACAGTGTTTATGGTAAAAGGGGGTAAAATAGCCAAGTAATGGGACATTGGAATGGCTGCAGGGGGAAGCCCCATTCAACCATGATTTTGTGAGGGGGGAAGGGCGGCAAACCCAAAGGCAGCCCTGGCTGAAATATACCTCTCAACTGTTCAGATTTTTGTTGAATGAATGGTTTTTGCTTCTTATTTTTGGTTTGTTCCTAATAAAAATTGTGGTTTTCTAGCAAATCATTTAGGAATGAAGTCGCTAAATAATGACAGACATTGAGTTTCAGACTTCATAGCCTTCAAAAAAATGCATGCTAAAGCAGGACATGTTATTCTATTAACTGACAAGTTTATACAAGAGCAATTTTAGTACTGTTTGTATGTCCCCCCAATATACAGTGGATATAAAAAGTTTGCACACCCCTGCTAAAATGCCAGGTTTTTGTGATATAAAAAATTAGACCACAATAAATAATTTCAAAACTTTTCCCACCTTTAATGTGACTTATAACCTGTACAATTCAATTGAAAAACAAACAAATCTGTTAGGGGGAAAATATAAAAAATGTACAATAAGCTGGTTGCATAAGTGTGCACACCCTTAAACTAATACTTTGTTGAAACACCTTTGGAATTAATTACAGCATTCAGTCTTCTTGGGTAGGAGTCCATCAGCATGGCACATCTTGACTTGGCAATATTTGCCCACTCTTCCTTGCAAAATCACTCCAAATCTGTCAAATTGTGAGGGCATCTCTTGTGCACAGCCCTCTTCAGGTCACCCCTCAGATGTTTTATTGGATTTAGGTCTGGGATCTGGCTGGGCCATTCCAAAACTTTAATGTTCTTCTGATTAAGCCATTCTTTTGTTGATTTGGATGTATACTTGGGGTCATTGTCATGTTGAAAGGTGAAATTCCTCTTCATCTTTCTTGCAGATGCCTGAAGGTTTGGGGCCAAAAGTGACTGGTATTTGGAACTGTTTATAATTCCCTCCACCTTGACTAAAGCAGCAGTTCCAGCTGAAGAAAAGCAACCCCAAAGCATGATACTGCCACCACCATGCTTCACCATGGGGATGGTGTTCTTTTGGTGATGCAAAGTGTTGTTTTTGCACCAAACGTACCTTTTATAATTGTGGCCAAAATGTTCAACCTTGGTCTCATCAGACCATAATACATTTTCCCACATGCTTTTGGGAGACTTTATGTATTGTTTTGCAAATTTTAGCCAGGCCTGGATGTTTTTCTGTGTAAGAAAAGGCTTCCATCTTGCACCCCTACCCCGTAGCCCAGACATATGGAGAATATAGGAGATTGTTGTCACATGTAGTACACAACCAGTACTTTCCAGAAATTCCTGCAGCTCCTTCAGTGCTGCTGTAGGTCTCTTGGCAGCTTCCCTGACCTGTTTTTGTTTTGTCTTTTCATCAATTTTAGAGAGACGTCCAGTTCTTTGCAATGTCACTGTTGTCCCATATTTTCTCCACTTTTTGATGAATGTCTTCACTGTGTTCCATGGTATAGCCAATGCTGTGGAAATTTGTTTGTATCCTTCTCCTGACTGATACCTTTGAACAATGAGATCCCTTTGATGCTTTGTAAGCTCTCTATGAGCTATGGCTTTTGCTTTTATTGAGTAAATGTTGGGAAATTCCTACTAGGACAGCTGAACTTTATTTGGGGTTAATCAGAGTCTCTTTAATTGATGGCAGGTGTGTACCAAAGAAGACTGAGTGTTGTAATTAAATCAAAAGGTGCTTCAACAAAGTATTAATTTAAGAGTGTACACACTTATGCAACCACCTTATTGTACATTTCTATTTTTTATATTTTTCCCCTGACAGATTTGTTTGTTTTTCAATTGAATTGTACAGGTTATACATCACATTAAAGCTGGGAAAAGTTTTGAAATGATTTATTGTGGTCTCATTTTTTATATCACAAAAAAACAGGAATTTTAACAGGGGTGTGTGCATTTTTTATATCCACTGTATTAGGCCTTTTCCAGATTTCCTGCATTAAGAGGTTGAGAGGCATGTGCAAATAAATTGCTTTATCGAATTAGATATATCTAAACCTCTCAACTGTCCCCGATTTTGGCTCAAAATGTTGCTCTCTCCCTAATAATCCCTCTGCAAAATGGCAGTTTTGGAAGAAACGTGGAGGGTTTACAATTAATAAATAATTGTAATGATCAGAGTTATAGATTACTTTTATTTCAGAAATGCATGTAGATTCTCTTATTTTGTCAGCTGCTCAACTTATCAGTACTAATATTAAAAAGCGTCCCTTCTTTGACAGGTTCCCAGCTGTATTGTGTGGCTGTTTTATATTTTTTCATCGCATTTTTGGTCTGGTTTTCATAAAATTGTGGTTTTCTGGCAAATTAGTGGCAAATCATTAAAGATCGAAGTTAGAACATAATGATAAACATCTGAGTTTCAGATTTCATATTGTTCAGAAAATTCATACTAATGCAAGACCTACAATTCTATTATCTTTCTAGGTTTATAAGAGCAATATTTAAAATGTGTCCTTATTTTTGGGCCTGTGTCCCACTTCTATGTAAGGCTTTGTCCAGATTTCTTGTGCTGAGGCTGAGGTATGACAAATGTGTCAGGGCCATCACAGTCAGCCAGAGACATTTCAAATTGTGTCATACTTGTTGCACCCCACTCCCCCATGTAGTGACTATGGATGTGTCCAAGCAAGGCAAGGAGCAGTTATGCAGCATAAGTGTGCAGAGTATCCCTCCAGCCAAGGTAGACATGGGTAAGACAGTGGCTTTTGATCTGTCCTTGATTTTGCAGAATGTTCTGGTTTTCTGTCATATTTTTATACTGTTGATTTATGCTTCTTATTATTCAGAAAATACATGTTGTTGCAGTGTCTGTTGTTCTGTGTTTACGTAGCAATGCTTTAATGACCATCAGGTAAAGCTTGTCTGAGATTGTAAGATGCAAGTAAGCTTTAATAAGCATACTGTTAAAGAATTACCAACATTGAAAGCATTTTTGTTGTTGCCATGCAGAGAATATTTACATAACTAGATAATGTATAAGCCTTGGGTATTGAAATGCATATGACAGCTTTTGTAATAAAGGACAGGATTACTGTATTTTCAGAAGCTCATTACATTTTTTGGAGAATTGCAGTCATCTTTACAAGCTTTACCTGTAAACAAAACAGAATGCCAATCTATCATGTGTGGTCCATAACCTGTGCAGTAATCCTTTAAGCAATTTATCTTGAGCTTGTTTCATGTTTGCTGTTCATTTTTTTACTTTGATCATGTTTTCCCCATGAAACAAGCAGATAGTTGTTGTCAGGCAGTAAGTCTTTTTTGGATAAGAAACATTTTTACAAGTGGGGGTATCACAGAGATTGTTACCTTCAGCATGTTACTTGGTACTTTAATAAAGCTTAATATAAATTATAATTAGAACTGCAGTGCAAAGAGAAGTGGCTTGAGTTGAGTGCTGCTTGTATTTTTATACTTGATTTTGACTGGCATTCCAGTAATGTATTTAAAAATTAATTTATTTTTTCATGCCCTACAACCTTTTTAGTTTCCATCTAGATATTAAGTAAGCTGTCATGCAGCCAATGCATTGAAATATTTTTTTCTTCTACACTTCATTTGTTTTGATTGGACTCTAATGATGATGGTGTGGCACCCAGGGCAGCGTATTTAATTAAAGTCTAAGTTTTTGTGGTTTTGAGCATAGGTCCACCCCTTCCAGTTGGCCCTAACCATACAGCTGTTTCCTGCAGCCCCACTCCCTTTGATTTGAAGTCACCAGCTGCCACTGCCTCCTAATCTGTTCCCAGTGTTCTTTGGGATTCTGTTGAAAAGACCTCCTGCTTCTTTGGTTATTGGTCTGATCATATCCTTTCCACTCCTTCACTTTTCAGAGATGAAAAGAATTCAAAGGTTTTTATTTTTTAACTATATGAGTAGAATATATATATTTAGATAGGAATGTATTTTAAAACTACTTAGACAACATATAAAGGCTATCTGAATTTTCTTAGGTTTGTGGTGCTGATATTTGCATGGCTTATTATTGCTTGCAATTTTTAAACATAAACTGTTTAAGTATATACATAGTATCAGGATATTTTTAAAATTTTTCATCTGGGGCTAGTGATCACATAACTTGCCTCTCTTTGATATTTAAGAAGTATTCTGTGTTTAAAACTATGTCTGAAGACTTTTTTAAAGTTTAAAAATGAAAGCACTAACATCGTATTACACATGGATTGAATATTAAGTTCGGCTGTGTTGTTGTCCTTTGGACTCGGCTTTTGCTTTTGGTTTTTATATCCAGTTTTTATTTTGTGTAATTTTGAGGTTTTTTTAAGCAGGATAGCTTCCAGAGATAGGAAAGTGATGAGACTATGAGTAACGTGTTTTGTTCTGGAGACTGTACAGTGAAAAAAAAACTCAAAGCTGCTAGGTTACAGAAAAAGCCATCAGGAGTGGATGGCTGATGGATCAAAGGGGATAATGTGCGAGGACAAATTAATAACTTAGCTACATATAATCACAGAAGGTTTGGAAAGAGAGAAGAAGCTTGAATGACATATGAGGATGATATTCTTCTGAAAAAATAATCTGGGGATGAATGACAGAGAAAACAGAGAGGGTACAACTTATACGTAGAAGCGAGTAGCATTTGTCTGGGTATGACAAAATATTTCTTCATGGACAGGATGGAGACTGGCAGAATAAGTCATCAAACAGAAGGTTCAGCACAAATTCCTGGAGTCATTTAAGAGGGATTGAGACAGGAAAGAGGAAAGAGCAGTGAGCAGTGATGGAGAGTGGGAAGAGGTGCATGTACATGCTGCTAGCTGCAGTAATGATCTGTTTCTGCCAGCAGTGTGGATGTAAGCATGTAAAGACAGCATAAGAAGGGCTACTATGATAAGAAAACAGAGGATAAGGTAACTGAAAACACAGCATAGTAATAAAGAAAACGCAATCTGAGGATGGAAGAATAGGTAAATAACGGTAGGTAATAAGTGGAAAACTCCAAGTGAAAGCAGGATGGGACCATGAAGAAAGGATCCAGATGTTCCAATAAAGAAGATTCAAAGGAGACTATGAAGGATAAGGGGAAGAAAGATGGTGCCGATGAAGTAGCTGATGTACCTCATTTGAGAGCTTATTACATAAGGTGGGAAGGAGAAGGTGAACAGATATGCTCAGGTGGATTATATTCCTAGTCAGAAACTGGACAAAGCAAATAATGTCCCATTAAAATTAGTCATGTGATTGGTTGCAGCTGGCTGTGGATATAAAGGAATTATAGATGACGAAGTCAAACAGTGAAACAGAGTTTATTGGAGCTGGAGCAGTATTTCATGAAAATAAGAACTCTACTGTCTTCTCAGTGGTGCTACCAATGCAGCATACAATAAGTGCAAAAAAAAAACAGGGAATGAAGTATTTCACTGCATAGCTGAGAAGCTGTTACGATTTGCAGTAATATGGGATTGTATGTTGGCTGTAGAATTGATGGGAAACTCAGACGCTTTCTACACATGCGACTCTAGGTCAGAAGGAGGCACTTAAAGCTAGACTAGAAAATGTATAAAAATAAGAATTCCCTTAACTTAGTGTGGACAAGTAAAGGACAGAAATGATTTACAAGTATTTAAGTGCAGAAGACATAGAAAGGGAAGTAAAGGAAGACATTAAAGTAGTAAAATGAATATGAAAGAAATGGGGGGCATCCTAAGAAGCCAGATTAGCAGTTAGACAAAGAGAATGAGAAAAGTTATAAAACCGTTGGCTCTTTCCTGCCTGCACAGCTTTTGAGGAATCGGGTGAGGATGAACAACTCGATCAGCAGCTGATATGTGCTTGCTGGTCATGGCGAGGGTCAGTGGAGGCCAAAAAGAATGTAAAACATCATGTCAATCATATATCACAGGACCTATCAAAAATTCTGTTCATTGGCCAGTGAATAAGCAATACTTATTAACCAGCAATAGCTTTCTTAGTACTAACCTATGAACCTATGAACCTTAACCTCGGAAAGTTTAAACTTTGTCCAAGAGTTTTTTGAAGGTCATCACCCAGCCTAGTGATTAGATGCTTGTTTGCAAGTCCATTGCTTCATATTTGGGAAAGGATTTACACCTTGGAGGGCAGGCTTAATGCAAAAGTGCAAAATGTGAAACACTGATTTGTCTTCCTTTGAGGAGGGCAGGATGTGATATTTGCACAGATGCAAAGACGAGCTCTCTTCAGGCTACCTTACTTTTACTACTGTGTTTTAGGTGCAGTAAGTAAATCAATAAATTTATCAAAGGTCATTACTAAAAAATACTTAACCATTAAAACAATACCACTTGGTACAATTTTATGAACAATGACACATCTGTACACTGAAAGAAAGACAAGTAATAAGAATTATATTACTTGGCAAGTCCAGGTAAATGAAATTATGATTTATAAAGCCTGGTCTGTTGAATGATGACTTGTCTGAGGACACCAGATTCTTTATCTCTAAGGTGAAGTGGCCTCAGAGATACTATTAAAAAAAGTATTGCAGGGCAGGAAGCCTCCTCCTATGTGAGAGTGCAAGGTTTTGCTATCCACAGAAAATGCTGTCTGTGGATTTTGTTTTTCAGTGAAACATTATTTTGGTCGAGTTATTTTTGACCAAATGGTCTGACAACAGATGCTTTATATACCTTTTGGGTATTTTTGCCTCATTACTGAACCCATCCCTACACCCCCAGTGACCAGTTTGTTCCCCCATCCTCACTGGTTATAGTCACTTCCACTGGGCATGACAGTTTAGTGGTGATGTGCTACCATCCTGGGCAGATTTTTTTTTTTTTTTGCTATGTGTGCCTAACTGCCCCATCACCATCATTCAACTATGCATCTGTTACAGTGCACACCAATGGTTGCAATATGAGGACATCCCATATCCACTCACTCACTAATACACTCACTCACTCACTCAGTCATATAATTGGCTATCTTTTAATTGTAGCCCTGTCCCCTAAGAAGTTGTTGCTTTCCACTGGTTTCCTGAGCCAGAGAACCACACAGTGGAGCATCCACCTCTAAGACACATTCACCCTCCCCCCAAGATGGGTACACCAATGACAGCTGCTGAATTCCTATCCCTTACTAGTCATTATAATAGCATTTTGCCCCTTCAGATATTTACTGTTTCACAACATCCTCTTGTAGTTATGCCTGGGCGTCTCTTCAACACCTTGGCCATTCATGCTACTGAGCAGGAAAGCACTCCTTCCATCATGTTTCTGAGTCACTAATCAAAAAGCAGGTAATCTGAGATGTCATCAGAGCACCATCACTTTGTACTACAGAGGTGGTATCTTCAAAACAAAATGCTCTCATGACATCTGCACCATTTTTTTTCATTCAAGGAAAATTGTGAAGAGGAGCTCCCTAGAATGATGCAGTAACTGGTTGCATGCTCCATCGTGCAATAACTAGATTCCTTCATTTTACTGACAATCAGTGTGTCAGACATTCTCAAGATTTCAGCTCACATCTGGATGGTCTAAGCCAAGCTACTGGTCAGATTTAATTGGTTAGGAATACATTTTGTTTCATCAAAGTGTTTCTCACTAAAGACAATCCAAGCTACTGAAGTAGTTTTTAACTCCAGATAAGGGTGCCTTTTATGTGGAGTCTGCATGTCCTACCTATATTTGTGTGGATTTTTTCCAAGTGGTCTGATTTTCTCCTAAATTCCAAAACATGCAGTAGGTGAAGTGTGACTTCTAAATTGTCCCTAAATATGTGTGAGTGAGTGTGTGATAAGGAAGAAAGGACTGACAATCGACTTCTGTTTCCCTCGTTGCTTTGTAAACTCTTTGGATGCTGATGGCTGTTCACAGGTTCACCATAGGAAGTTACCTACAACTCATAAACATGAATGGATGAAAGACCCACTGGAAGCATACTTTATCAAAACTGGCTTGGTGAAAACCCTTAAATCCAAATTTGCTGATAACAGAAATACATATATACATGCATACAAATATTTCAGGCACGGGCATTAATGCCCTTCTGGACTGCCAATATACCAAAACACTTGTTCCCATAATAAGTGTCCAGGCTGTTCTTAAAAATATATAAACTAGTACTTGCTTTAATGTAATTTGGTAGTCTGTTCCATGAATCAGCTGCTCTGTTAGAGAACCAATTAATACACTTCTCATTCATAAAGAATCTCCTACATAGGTTGTCTGATGATGTTAACCCCAAACATTCCCAGAGGTAGTGTTCACTAAATGCCCTATATACCTGAATAAGATCTCCTGCTAGATATCTGTAAGATACACCCTACAAGTTTAGATACATTAGTCTTTCATAATAACTTAAATTTTCATATCCATGGATGCCCTTGGTATATTTCTACTGTACTCTTTCCAGTTTACTCATGCTTGTTTTCTTATAGGGTTTCCATATTGTTATTCCATACTCAAGTTTGAGTGTAATGTTGCTAACAAACAATGACTTCATTATTTTTGATTTCCTAGACGTTATAAATCTTTTTATACAACCTATAGTTCTATAATTATTATTAACCAATTGGTTGATATTAGCAAAGTGGAAATAGTCCACAGGTAAACGTATTACCGTAGTAATATAAACACAAAAATAATAAAATCAAATACTTATAGGCAAAATGAAGCAGAGTGAGCATATAAAATATACCATACATATCATTGGATGTTTGAAGTTGAAAAGTTTTATAAGTGTACGTGGAATTAAAAGTAATGCCTTTCGGCTTTTCCCAGTTAGAGTTCGCCACAATGGAACTCCGGTCCGCTAATGATTGGTAGTGGATTTTTACAGTGAGTCTACAGTTTCAACCACTGTGTGCTGTATTAAATATTCACCTTTCAATTTATGTCTCCCAAATCTTGTATGCTTAGTTTTTGATGTATTTATCAGCATATTATTCTCCTGTGCCCAAATGGTTAATTTAGTCAAGTTATTTTGCAGACATGCCTTATTTGCAACACGTGTAATCAGTTTACCCAATTCCAGGTCATCTGCATATAGACTGTAGAACACCTCAGATGAAAAAGTTAGGTCTGAAAAATACAATCTAAACAAGTAAGGGCCTAGGACAGAGGCCTGTGGGACACTCTGACTGTAACCAAGGATTTCACCTGCCCAGTTGCTGTATGATACTTGCCATGTCCTATTTGTAAGTCATGCAGCTATCCATCTTATCAAGAGTACAGCAATACCTAGTTGCACTAATTTATATATCAGTGTTTTGTGTATGACACTGTCAAATGCCAGAGTTAAATCTATATAAATTACATCACAGCACAATTTTTCATTCATAGCTGTTATTATATTGTTATAGAACATCATGTTACAGGTAGTAATAGATCTATTTTCAACATATGCATGCTGATATATGGTTTCAAGTCCCAACCTGTCCAGTTCTGACAATAACTTATCCAGTATTACCTTCTCAATTATTTTTCCACAACATGAAAGTAGACTTTAGGGTCTATATGACTCTGGGTTTCTCCTACTCCCCTTTCCCTTAAAGACAGGTTTAGTAAGTGCATGTCTCGAATCTTGAGGAATCTCCACATATTTATATGACCTAGTGAATAATAGATATAATGATACTGTAAGTTCTTGCTGAAGTTTTCTCATGTCATTGTTACTAATTCCATCTCCTCCCTGCCCTGTGCTTTGTTTGGATCCAGTTTGCATGGTTCTTTTTCAATATAATCTAATTGGATTCCACTATATGGGGTTACCTGGATGTCACTAGGACAACTTATCACCCATTTTGTGGAACCAAACTGTTTCTCATAAGATTTTGTAAATATATCTATAATCTGTTGTATCTGAGAATACATTTTAGAATCTGCACAGTTTATCAGTTTGTGTGTCTTTTCTCCTACCACATCTTATGTATCTATCAAAAGGTTTCCTATTATGCTCAATATCTTTATATAAATTTTCTTCATTTTTTCTTGATCTTGTCTCACACTATGCTTAATCTTTGTCCAGCTTGTTTATTTCAGTTTTCAAAGTTGTAGTTCGACCTATCTTCCATTTCTTATATTTTTGTCTCTCACCTTAATCAGATATCCTATTCTTATGGAACTATATCCCCCTGATGTTGTATGCCTAGATCCTCGTGTTAAACAATTTTTTTTTTATTTTTTGCACTCAAACAATTTCTCTTTCAAAACTTTCCACATTCCATCTGCAGTTTTTCCACTGAACACCTCACTTCAGTTAGGTTTACATAGTGACTGTTTTGCTTCCATATAATCTGTAATTAACTTTCTGTGCATTGGCTTAGATGCCAGTTTGGTGAAATTATCTAGCAACAAATTAGCCTTTATAACCCCATGATCACTGCACATCAATGGTGGTTTCATTTGACTTGAAGTTACAGTAATTTGTTTAGGAACACAAACAATGTCTAGCATGTTCTGTCCCCTGGTAAGTTTTTTTTTTTTACAATCTGAAGCAATTGTTGTTCCTGAATATACGCTGTGAATAATTTCCTTACTAAAGTTGTTGAATCAATATTATTCCAGTCTGTTTCTGGTAAATTTAAATCTCCAGCTAATATTATTCTTCCCTCCTGTGTTTCATGTAAGAAATTTATGAATTCCTCAAGGACATCTACACTTGACTTTGGTAGTCTGTACACTCCAACAATTGTTATATGTTCCAGGGTTGTCTTTATTGTCACAGTTCCACAATCTATAGTATTGGTGTTATCACTGAACATGTAACAATCACAGATCTCATAGCTGTCTTTAATCCCTATCATAACACCTCCACCTGATTTTTTTGTTAGAATGTCTGTTACAGTAAAAACATTTATACCCTGACAGAACTAGTTTCCAGTCATTGTTCTTTAACCATGTTTCACAAGCAATAACATCGATCTTGTGGAAATGCAGCAAATTTTCCAATAAAAAACTTTATTATTAATGCTCCTAACATTAACAACCATCAGAGATGCATAAAATGTTGCTATCTGTGAGCTGTTAAATTTTTGACATGGCAAAAATCCTGCCTAGCGTTTGTCAAATATTACAAAATATCTGCTGCAAAAATTCTCTTCCCTGATCTAGACAAGTTCATACCATCCTTTCTGAACACTTGTGCCCAAAACAGGCTTGGATGCTCTACACATTTCCATTTTTTAAAACAGGTCATTTTTTCCATGTAGGCATTTATCCCAAAAAATATTTTCACTCACAGCGACCTGACTATCCTTTCTATAGGTGATTTGTGAAAAATACATCCTAACACCAGTACAAGCTATACTGTCTAAGAGGGTTGTCAGTTCCCTACCAAGAGTCAGAGAATCCTTGCAGATGACATCATTTGTACCAACATGAATAAAAACAAATCCATACTTCCTTACATTAAGGCATTCCAAGACTTGTCTCATATCTTCTATTTTGCTTCTAGCAAGCATAACACTACTCAATGTTCATTATCACCTCTGCAAATATAAGTATCAATTCCTCTAATAATTGAATCTCCAATTACAAAAATATCTTTGCTGGCCAGCTCTGAAGAATCTACAGCTTTTAATACAGTAATATCTGCTCTATCAATTGTTACGAAGGATAGATCTTCATCACTATTAGCCTTATTAATCCAAACTGTTTTCATTATATATTAAATTCTCATCCAGCTGGTGTAAATCCATAGCTTGAATCATGTAGTCAACATCTGTATTTCTCTTCTTTTTTCTTACAGTAATATTTTTCAATACTTCTACATTCAATTTTGATTTCTTCCATTTCACCTGCCCCTTGCCTCTTTTTTCTACCTTCTCTATTGGAAAGATGATGCCTTTTTCTGTATACCGAAGATTTTCTGATAGACAGATTTCTTCGTTCCCTGCCACCAGCGTGTTACATAACAAAGCAGAATCCTTTTTACTACGTATTCTCTTTCCTTTACAGTTATTAATCAGTTTCTTGTTCTTCCTTGTTATTTGTTGAGAACTTCTTCCTTTCTTTCTTTTTTGTTTCCTTCTAAACAAACTGGATCTTCAAATTGCTGAATACTTCTATCCAGAATTCCAGAGCTGTCAGCGGCGTCATCTTGTTTCATAGGGGTTATTTGATCTTAGCAGAAAATAGATGCATCATTTCCTACATCCGTTGTATTTGTTCTGTGCCTAACATTATTTAGTTCATCAGTCCAGTCATTACTATATGAAAAAACAGTTCTCCAAGCCATGCCAATTGCACAAGTGCAATCATCATCAGTAAGTCTAGATTTACTTCTAAAACTGGTAAGCAAATCATCCAGCTTTTGACACGAGGAACACAGATCACCAGTGTTATCAGCTGTTACCTTTAACTATGCATAGCATTTATTGCACTACAAAGAGCCATCATCCCTGTGAAGTGCTGACTTTGGAGTTGATTACATTACAGAGGAGGGGGGGGGGATTCCCCACTTCACGAAGGATGGGAAGTGAAGACCTCCACATAAAACACTTGTTTCTTTTTGTAGCTGCTTTGGTTGAATGCAGTTCTGACAAATGTTATTAACCAAAACAGCATTCAACCTTTTTTTCAGCTTTTTTACATTAAATCAAAGCTACTTATTTGAAGTAACACTTCATGTAACAAGAATTCACACCATTCATGCAGAGTATCCACACAGTCCTATTTCTAAATGAGTAACTGTGAGTTTAACACATCACATTGGGGGATAAAGAATGCAGTGTTTGCAGGTAAGCCATAAAACTAGGCTCAGTAAATCAGGGATGAATGAATCTAGTCTTAATCAAATCATGCTAATTTCATAGGGAACATAAGGCCAGTGGCTATTTGTGGTCATGAAGAAGCACTCTATTGAGAGGTACTTTACAGACCAAAAATATTACTCTATTAAAAAAAAAATCAAGGTTGTTTAAACAAACCATCCATATTTGTCACCAACCCTCATGGTCTAGCACCAGTTAAGGGTGAGCTGTCAAAAGGAACCTAAAGAGGTTTGGTGACAAATATCATGGGTGCTTCTGCCAATGTTATGAAAAGTTGTGTCCTGTGTTTCCTAATGCTCCACATATTCATCTGCAGTAGCACTATGGGTATTATCAGAGAAATCTGCTAGTTTGATTGTTCACAGACAGTGCTACACTTGGGACAGGGACTGTACTGTCAATATAATGACCAGAGGGAGATAGTTATTGTACAGCAATCCAGTACAGTCTGCAGCTAAACTGTGCATGATAGAATTAATGTATTTTATCCACAAGCAGTGTTGATGAGATCTGGGAACTAAAATAAAGAGTAGATCATAAACAAGTCCCTGTAATAGGAATTAAAATAAAAAAAATGATTTTGGTATGTTAACTAGAAAACTCAAGTCATTTTAGCCACTTCCTTGCAATAACTAAGGGCACAAACAGAACCCTGTGCTATAAATGAACAGTACAGTCAGATTCACAAGACTATAGTAAGAATATTATGATGTTTTATTTGAGGCAAACAAAAGGCAACCCCCTCAGCTCCTCCCCTGCTACTTATTGTGCACATTGGGAATCACAAGCCCCAGCAGCACCACCACTGCTGTTTATTGTGCACACCGGAAAGCACAAGCCCCCTCATCTCCACCACTGCTGTTTACTGTGCACGTTGGGAAGCACAAGCCCCCCCCCCCCCTCAGCTCCACATCTTGCTATTTATTGCATACACTGGAAAGCATAAGCCCCATCACCTCCACCCCTGCTATGTATTGTGCTCATTGGGAAGCACAAGCCCTCTCAGCTCCACATCCTGGTATTTATTGTGCACATTTGGAATCACAAGCTCCCTCAGATCCACATTCTGCTATTTATTGCACACATTGGGAGGCATAGGCCACACAGCTCCACCCCTGCTATTTATTGTGCACATTGGGAAGCACCAGCCCCTGCAGCTCCATGCCTCTTATTTATTGTGCACATTGGGAGGCATAAGCCCCCTCAGCTCCACCCCTACTATTTATTGTGCACAATGGAAAGCACAAGCCCCCGCAGCACCATGCATATTATTTATTGTGCACATTGGGGACCACAAGCCCCCTCAGATCCACCCCTGCTATTTATTGTGCACATTGGGAAGCACAAGCCCCCACAGCTCCACATCCTGCTATTTATTGTATACACTTGGAGGCATAAGCCCCCTCAGCTCCACCTCTGCTATTTATTGTGCACATTGGGAATCACAAATCTCCTCAGCTCCACCCCTGCTATTTATTGTGCACATTGGGAAGCACGAGGCCCCGCAGCTCCACCTCTGCTATTTATTGTGCACATTGGGAATCACAAATCTCCTCAGCTCCAGCCCTGCTATTTATTGTGTACATTGAGAAGCACAAGCCCCCTCAGCTCTACATCCTGCTATTTATTGTGCATGTTGGGAAGCACAAGCCCCCTCAGCTCCATCCCTATTATTTATTGTGCACATTGGAAAACACAAGCCCCCTCACTTCCACCCCTGCTATTTATTGTGTACATTGTGAAACACAAGCCCCCTCAGCTCCATATCCTGCTATTTATTGTGCATGTTGGGAAGCACATCCCCCCTCAGCTCCACCACTGCTATTTATTGTGCACATTGGGAAGCACAAGGCCCCACAGCTCCACCACTGCTATTTTTTGTGCACATTAGGAAGCACAAGCCCCATGCAGATCCACCCCTGCTATTTATTTTGCACATTGGGAAGCACAAGCCCCCACAGCTCCATGCCTGTTATTTATTGTGCACATTGGGAACCACAAGCTCCCTCAGCTCCACCCCTGCTATTTATTGTGCACACTGGGAAGCACAAACCCTTTCAGTTCCACATCATGCTATTTATTGCATACACTGGGAGGCATAAGCCCACTCAGCTCCACCCCTGCTATTTATTGTGCACATTGGGAAGCAAAAGCCCCCTCAGCTACACATCCTGCTATTTATTGTGCATGTTGGGAAGCACAAGCCCCTGAAGCTCCACCACTGGTACTTATTGTACACATTGGGAAGCACAAGCACCCTCAGCTCCACATCCTGCTATTTATTGCACACATTGGGAGGCATAGGGCCTGCAGCTCTACCCCTGCTATTTATTTTGCACATTAGGAAGCACAAGCCCCCTCAGCTCCATGGCAGTTATTTACTGTGCACACTGGGAAGCAAAAGCAACCTCAGCTACACATCCTGCTATTTATTGCACACACTGGGAAGCACAGGCCCCCTCATCTCCACCCCTGCTATTTATTGTGCATATTGGGAATCACAAGCCCCCTCAGCTCCACATCTTACTATTTATTGCATACACTGGGAGGTATAAGCCCCCTCACCTCTACCCCTGCTATTTATTGTGCACATTGGGAAGCACAAGCCCCCACAGCTCCACATCCTGCTATTTATTGTGCAAATTTCAAAGCATGAGCCCCCTCAGCTCCACATCCTGCTATTTATTACATACACTGGGAGTTATAAGCCCCCTCATCTCCACCCTTGCTGTTTATTGTACACATTGGGAGGTATAAGCCACCACAGCTCCACTCCATGCTACTTATTATAGACATCCCAATGTCATTGTCTCTTATGTAAAAGGCAGATTCTTGGGGGGGGGTTCCCCTTATGGTTCCCTTTTAACTCATTAACACCTATGTAGTATATAATGTCACACATATGGCACGTTAAACACATCCTTGCATTCCAGAGCATTTCTGAAAAATCAACTTAGGATGCAAGACAAAAAATATTTCAGATGCTCTGCTCCCATTTCTAGAATTTGATTCAAACATCTTGACTTACCTTGTCAACTAAAGCAACATTCAAATGAGTGAATAATATTGCCAGTGACCTGGTATTAACATTGGTATCCCCTCACAAAAAATGTCTATTTAAAACATGAAAAGTTACTTAAATGGCATTTTTGTAAGCACTTCTTATTTAGATTTTCTCCCACATCTGCTGCTTAGACATACTAGCTCTGACATCACTGTACTTTGAGAAAGAATGAATCCTCAAGATATTGCAATCTCAATTTTTAATTATGTAATACAAGAATTATGCAATCCAGGAATCAGACATTAGTGTCACTCATCGGAGTGTTGCAGTTAAGCCTGACACTCTTATAAGTTGAGGTGATAAGAAAATCCCCATAAATGGCAGATGGGGTCAATGTCTAATGACCTGAATATCCAGTGAAAAGTAGGTGCCAGACACACCAGACCCACTGGTGTTCAATTCCTTAATTAAATGCCAAGACAAATAGGCTTACTTCAACAATCAGACATAATATAACCACATTACAATTGAGATAAAGTTTTAATGTTTTTGTACTTTGGATTTTTTTGCCCGTTTCCTGACTTTTCTCAAAGTAGAATAGTCCAGATCTCAGATTTGCTGATTTCCGGACTGTATTTGGTGTTCTGAGTTGTTCAGACCTTGCAGATATAGAAGGAAGTCTTTCTGCTTACCAGTGGGAGTGGTAAGCTCTGAGCAGCCTATCTATCACTAGAGGAGTGGTTTCCAGCTCAGGAATTGTTTTTTATTGGCCGTTTTGGGCTGCTTCTATCCCTTTCAACTTTCTGACTTAAAAACCCGTGTTTGCATGGGTTTTGGCTTGTTTTACCTCAGCGGATCCTGTTTTGACATCCTGCAGAGTACTACAGCAGCAGAAAGAAGACAGAGAGACTTTGCTTGATCATAAGTATCACTGTTGGCTTTCTTAGCTTGATTTTGTATTGCCGCACTTCTTTACAGACGTTTTACAAGCTTTATTATTTAATTTAACTATTCTCTGCTTATTTTGTGTACTGCAGTTTTAAAATGTATTTTTTTTAACTGTATTTGCTGATACAGGCTTCACACTCAAGTGCGCTAGCCTTTTAGAGTTTTTTAAGTGTATTTTTATACTGCATTTCTGTTTTTATAACTAAAAACAAAACAAAAAAAATTCTGTCTACTTGCTTGTTTCCCACCTTTTCTGAAACTAGAATAGTCTGGATCTCAGATTTGCTGATTTCAGACTGTATTTGCTGTTCCGAGTTGTCTGGACCTTGCAGAGATAGAAGGAAGTATTTTGCTTATCAGTGTGAGTGGTAAGCTCTGAACAGCCTATATATCTCTAGAGGAGTGGTTTCCAGGCCAGGAGTTGTTTTTATTGGCTGTTTTGGCCTTCTTTTATCACTTTCAACTTTCTGACTTAAAAACTCGTGTCTGCGTGGGTTTTGGCTTGTTTTACCTCAGTGGGGAATGATGTCAAAAGCCTTAGCGAGGTCAAGGTAGGCTGTGTGAACCACCTTTCCCTCATCTATGGCCTTGATGACTGCCTCAAAGAAGTTAACCAGGTTTAGTAGGCATGATCTTCCCTTAACAAAGCCGAACTGGGTCGGGTCAAGTGTTTGGAGGTTCCCAATGTCTTTGTTAATGAGTTCCATGATGATGCGCTCCATAGCCTTGCAGACCAGGCTAGTCAGGCTTATAGTTACCAGGCCAGTTGCCGCTCCTCCTTTGTGGAGAGGAATAACCGTTGCTGTGCGCCATTCTATGGGCATAGCCTGTGGAGAGGTTGAGGTTGAACAGCGTGTTTAGGTGGGGGTTAGTTTGTTCTAAAGTTCATGCAAGACACAGCCTGGGACACCATCTGGTCCCATTGACACTGTGTTTTTGGCTTTTGAAAGGGCTGTTTTCACCTGTGCGTCTGTGATTTTTGGGACACTACACTTTTCTGGTATTGTTGTGGGCCCTTTTGGAGGTGAGAGGGGGTAAAGTTTGCACTGATTCTATCTGCCAGGATGTCGGCAATATCAGTAGGTTCAGTATATTTTGTGCTATTTTGCACTAGTTCAATGCATATCTGTGAGTTGCCACTTAGATTCTTAATGTAGCTAAAGAAGGCTCTGTGGTTATCTTTTGAATCCTTGGCTATTTTTCTTTCGAAGTTAGCCTTGGATGATCTCATGAGGGACCTTAGTTTCTTACTGATACTGATCAGGGATGTCTTTACTTCTTGGGATTTGCTTTTTTTCTGAACTAGTTTCCTCCTTCTATTGTATAGCCTGTTTATGGCTGGGGTCCACCAAACTGGTTTCCTTCTCTTGGAGGAGTGAGTCTTGGTTTTGCTAGGGATGGCATGATCCATGCATCCTTGTAGGTGCTCACAGAGTGCATTTGTAAAGGTTTCTGCATCTTGGCCAGCGTTATCCTTTAGCGTGGGGGCTGTGAAACTTACCACCTCTGTCTTAAGTAAGGTGAAGTTTGCTTTAGAAAAGTTTTTTACTGTGGTTTCCTTAGTTGGGGGTGGTGGTGGGGTGTGGACATCCAGAGTGATTAGTTTATGGTCTGATCTAACCAGTGACAGGTTGACCTCCGGTGTAGAACACCTGTCATCCATGTTGGTGATGACCAGGTCCAATATGTTTTCACCTCTGGTAGGGGAGTTTACCAGCTGATCCAAGGAGTTTGAGTTGATGAATTCCAGGAAGCGCTGGGCCTGGGAGTTTGTACTAAAGTTTTTCCAGTGAATGGTAGGGTAATTGAAATTGCCTAATATCAGGGTGTTCGGTAGGACCTTTGTGTTTTCCAGTGTCTCCAGAAAGGTGGAATGGTGGTCCTGGTTCATGGAGGGTGATCTGTAGCAGGCCACAATTTGCATTGCAGATTTTCCCGATTTTAGTTGCACATGGATAACCTCAGAGGTATCATGCTGCGCCACTAACCTTGAGGTGTAGGTATCCTTGATGAATATGGATACACCCCCTCCTTTTGTGTTTCAGTCTGTGTTCTGTGGCCGAAACGTGTGGTATGAGTTGTAGCCCAGTAGTGCTGGGATGCTCTCTGGAGCCTTGAACCAGGTTTCAGTTACTGCACAGATGTCGACGTTCTCCATACTGAGGAGTGCTTCGAGCACGTGCATTTTGAGATTTAAACTAGTGGCGTTGAGTAGCATAACCCTCAGTTTTTTGTTAATTGTGCTGTTTACGGAGGTGGGGGCAGCAAAGGCCTTAGCCAGTATTCGAAAGCCTAGAGCTGACAGGTGCAAGCCATCTCTTGCGAAGCAACGCAGCTTGTTGAGCATGTTGTCCCAGGCTGACAGACACTGGATCCCCTTTGAATGACACCAGAAGCTTAGCCAATTGTTGAAACTGATATTTTTTTCTTTATACTGAGATATCATTCTTGGTGAAAGCAGGATGCTACTCAGGGTCAGAGTCATACCAGCCTGGGCTACATGATCAGAGAGCTCTTCCATGTCTCTTTTCATGTATTCCAGGGAGGTACGTCTCAGGTCATTCACACCAACATGACCAATGACAGAGTCATATTTGTACTTGTTCTGGAGTGACCTGAGTGCTTGTGTTATGTGGCGGATTCTCGATCCCGACAGGCAGCTAACAATAACCTTCTGCTTGTCCAGCCTAGTGAGTGGGATGTCAGTGTGCCTTACTATAGAGTCACCTATCACTAGTGTGTTAGGTATGTTATTTCACCTTAAAGGCTGTGATTGTGCAGCACACTGATTTTGTGCTTTATGTGTTGCCTGGTTTGTGACGGGAGGTGCAGGTTGTTTGGGTGTCTGCTTTGGAGGTCTCTGATGCTTTTGCAGGTTTTTATTTAGAGCCTCTGTGTATGATTTTGTGTATTTATGTGTATTTTTTGCCAGTGCTGTTTTAGTAGGTCTGTGTGCGGCTGGAGGTGTGGTGCAAGTGTTAACCTTCTCCTCTTGACTGTCTGTTCCATTTTTGGGTGGAGACAGCTTTGCTTCCAGTTTGGCTGTATAATTGCATCTCTCGTATATGTTAGTGTTTTGTGGTAGGAGGAGAGGGTTGTCTGTGTACATGAGGCAGTTGCAACATTGCCTCAGGATACCCAGATTCACCAGCTGGACTGGAGAGAACACCTGAAATTGCCCTTTGGTCATGCCTGAATAGTAGGGTGAGCTGCTTAGTCGCTTGGTTGGTGAGGGGTGAATAAAGAGCCTTGCCTGCTGGGCAATCAGTGTCAGGGTATATTAGTGCTTGCTATTAGGTCTGAGCAAGTGCTGGGCTGTAGGATGCTTTTTGAGTGCTTAAGTTGAGAGTTAGACTAGTTTCAAGGTAAACACTGAGATAGAAATTAGCCCAAAATGGCCAATAAACTACTAACTTCTGGGCTGGAACCACTCCTCCAGGGACAGATAGGTTGCTCAAAGATCCCCTCTCTCAGGTGAACAGAGAAACTTCCTTCTATCCAAGTAAGTTATGGGCAACTCAGAGACTAGTATCACAGCCCTGAATTCAGCACTAGCCTGAAAACTGGACTATACTTGCTTAGAAAGGCGGGAAACAAGGAATTTTTTGTTTGTTTGTTTTTTTGAAAAGATAAGGCAAAAACAGTAAAAAGTGCACTTAAAACAGCTTTAAACGGCTACAAATGATCAGAAAAGGCTATTGCACTTTACTGTGTAGCCTACAACAGTTAAACAAATTGTTTAAACAAAACAACAACTTTTTAAAAGTGCAGGCAGTCAAATAAGTACAATATGTGAAAAAACAAGCTTTCAAATCTCAATAAATGCTGGAAAATATGCATTTAGACAGAAAACAGTTAAGTACAGCAAGAAAGTACAGAAAACTGATACTTAATCACTCCAAAGTCTCTCGTCTAAGCTAGAAGGCTTGTATCAGTGTAAGACTTTCTAGTGCTAACCAGTAGGTTAGTTACAGGAAAGATGGGAAACAAGCGAAGATGGGGTCTTTTAAACCAGAAAGTTGAAAGAGACGAACAAACTGTCCAAATGGTCAATAAACTACAATTTCTGGGCCAAGAACCTCTCCTCTCCTCTTGTGGTAGACAGGCTATCTAGTGCTTACCACTCCCCTGATAAGCTAGAAGGCTTTCCTCCAACACAGAAATGCTTGCTGGGCTCAGATGCTTACCAACTGTCCTGGATACAGCAACTCTGTATCTGGACTAGGCTAGTTACAGGAAAGGTGGGAAACAAGAGCAAGTGCGGCTTTTAAACCAGAACATTAAAAGAGATGGAAAAAACTGCCCAAATGGTCAATAGCTACAATTTCTGGGACAGGAACTACTCCTCCTGTGGTAGACAGGCTACTTAATGCTTACCACTCCCACTGATAAGCTAGAAGACTTCCCTCCAACACAGAAAGGCTTGGGGGGGCTCAGAAGCTTACTAACAATCCTAGATACAGCATCACTGATGTCCCACTCACCAGACTGAACAAGGAGAAAATTACAGTGAGCTGCCTGTCAGGTGTCAGGATCCACCACATAACTCATGCACTCAGGTCACTCCACAACAAGTACAAATGTGACTCTGTCATTGTCCATGTTGGAGTGAATGACTTGAGACGTACCTCCCTGGACTACATGAAAAGAGACATGGAAGAGCTCTTGGATCATGTGGCCCAGGCAGATATGACCCTAGCCCTGAGTAGCATCTTGCCTTCGCACAGAATGATACCACAATATAAGGACAAAATGATTGACTTCAACAATTGGCTAAGCTTCTGGTGTCATTCAAAGGGGATCCAGTATCTGTCTGCCTGGGATGACATGATCGACAGGCCACGATGCTTTGCCAGAGATGGTCTGCACCTGTTGCCCCTGGGATTCAGGTTACTGGCTAAGGCTCTTGCCATCCCTATAGTGCCTTTTGTAGGCAAAGTTTAAAGGACAAAACCACCACCGTAACAGGAACAAGCATGCAAAATCTGAAGATAATGCTACTCAGTGCTAGAAGTCTAAACGTCAAAATGCACTCTCTCGAGGCACTCCTAAAAATGGAGAACATCGATATCTGTGCAGTAACTGAGACCTGGTTCAAGGATCCAGAGAGCACCCCTGCAATACCAGGCTACAACTCTTACCACACTTTTCGGCCACCAAACCAGGATCGAAACACTAAAGGTGGAGAAGTGTCCATATTCATCAGGGATATTCACACCACCAGGTTAGTTGCCCAACAAAATGCGTTTGAAATTCTCCAGGTGCAACTAACACTAGGTAAGACTGCAATCCAAATTGTAGCTTGCTACAGATCCCCCACCATGCCCCAAGATTCTCACTACATCTTTCTAAACATATTGGAAATATTAATATACAACCAAACACCCTAATACTGGATGATTTCAACTACCCTGCCATTAACTGGAAAACTACTCGTGTACCAACACCTTTCCCAATGGTTCTTGGAATTCATAAATTCCAATGCCTTGGATCAACTAATCCATGGTCCCACCAGGGGCTCCAATATCCTAGACCTGGTCATTACCAACATGGGAAATTGGTGCTCCACACCTATGGTCACCCCCTCGTTGGTCAGGTCAGACCATAAGCTAATTACCCTTAATATCCACATCCCACCCCCACCCTCCAGTAAGGAAACCTCCATAAAAAACTTCTCCAAAGCCAACTTCATGCTACTCAAGTCAGAAGTTACAAACTTCATGACACCCATGCAGATGGGAACTGAAAGTTCGACTGCTTAGTCCTACACTAAGGCACTGTACGAGCACATCCACTCATGCATGAATCGTGCCATCCCAAATAGAACCAAGATGCTCTCCTCCAAAAAAAGGAAGCCAATCAGGTGGTCCCCTGCTATAAACAAACTTTACAACAAAAGGAAGAAACTGTTGTAGAAAAGAGGAAAATCCCAGGATGCAAAAAACTCCCTTACCAGCCTCAGTAAGAAGCTGAGATCACTCATAAAATCCTCCAAAGCTAGTTACGAAAATAAAATTGCCAAAGATTCCAAAGACAACTACAAGGCATTCTATATCTATGTCAAGAATCTAAATGGCAATGCTCAGATCTGCTCTGAGCTACAACAGAATGGCATTAAATATACTGATCCCAAGGATATTACCAATATCTTGGCAGATCGATTCAGTGCCAACTTCACCCCCCTCTCACCCCCTAAATGGCCTATCTCAATACCGGAAGATTGCCAAATTCTGGTAATAACGGCCACACAGGAAAAAAACGCACTCTCCAAAGCTAAGAATACAGCATCCATGGGACCAGATGACATCCCTGGCTGTGTACTATATGAACTACAAAATGAACTGGTACCTCACCTAAGTGTCATGTTTAATCATACCCTCACCTCAGGCTTTGTGCCCACTGAGTGGCGCACAGCTACAGTTATCCCACTCCACAAGGGAGGATCCACCTTGGATCCCGGGAACTACCGCCCCATCAATCTGACTAGCTTGATCTGCAAGGCCATGGAACGTATTATCATGGAACTTATAAACAAAGACATCGGCAACCTTAAAACTCTGGACCCCACCCAGTTTGGGTTCGTGAAGGGCCGATCTTGTCTCCTGAACCTGATTTGATTTCTTTGAATCAGTCTCCAGAGCCATGGACGAGGGTAAGGCAGTCCACACAGCCTATCTGGACCTCGCCAAGGCCTTTGACACCATCCCCCACTCTGGAATCACAGATAAACTTACTAAACTGGGCATTAATCCCTACATCACTCGATGGGTTGCCAACTGGCTTACTGACAGAACCCACACTGTAAAAGTTGCTGACTCCAAATCCAGCTCCTGACAAGTGACAAGTGGAATACCTCAGGGTTCAGTCCTGGAACTTCTCTTGTTTGGCATCTGCTTCTCTGAAGTACAGGCCAACACTAAGGGACACTGGCTACCAAAGTTTGCAGATGACTGAAAACTGGGAGCCATTATTGAATCCCCAAATGATGTGGATACTATACAAAAGGGCCTTACAGAAACAGATGCTTGGTGCCAGAGCCATGGGCTCAAGCTCAACGCCAAGAAATGTATACTTATCCCCTTTGGGAAAAAACATGTACCCATGAATTGCCACATAGGTGGCAGTACACTAAACACCGAAAGTGTGATAAGAGACTTAGGGACATAGGTGGACAGTGGTCTCACCTTCAATAACCACATCACCACAACAGTCAGGAAATCCTTCTATGTGGCACACCTCATCACTAAGGGCTTTTCATCCAGAAAAAAGGAGGTCATTGTCCCACTGTATTCATCCCTCATTAGACCCATTATAGAATACAATGCCCCATTTGGTATGTACCTCTCAAGACATCTGCAACAACTGGGAAGGCTGCAAAAATACCTCACTAAAAGAATCACAGGCCTAAAGCAGATACCCTATGCTGACCGCCTTAAAAAACTCCAGCTATATCGTCTACTCCGAAGCGTTCTCTGCTTAACATACAAGGCCATGTCAAACCCAGAGCTGTTGTACATGCTACACTTAAATAAATCACAATCCCTCAGAGCCACATGATCCAGGGATCTAAACATTGTCATCACAATAAACAAAACATGCTGGAGGGATAGGTTCCTGACCCAGAGACTCCCCAGACTCTGTCCATACATGTCAAGCAGAGCGCCTCTTTGGCCCTCTTCAAAAAGAACCTTGATGATTGGATGGGAGAAAGGAAATTCACCCCGGGGATCATGTCAGTCGCCCTGCTAGACAGGGGTCCAGGAAAGTAAATAGTGTGGGAAGAAATAGCCAGGGAATTGTTATGGCTAGTTTTGTCTAGGCCCTAGGGCCAATAGCCTAGTACCAACCTTTGAACCTATGTAACTGGACTAGACTATTAACAGGAAAGGCAGGAAACAAGCACAAACACAGGCTTTTAAATCAGAAGGTTGAAAGCGATGGAAAAGCTTCCCAAATGTTCAATAAACTTTAATTTCTGGGCCAGAAACCACTCCTCCTGTAGTAGATAGGTTACCTAGTGCTTACCACTTCCACTGATAATCTAGAAGGCTTCTCTCCAACACAGAAGGGCTTGGGGGGCTCAGAAGCTTACCAACAGTCCTGGATACAGCAAATCTATACCTGGACTACACTAGTTATAAGAAAGGCGGGTACCAAACGCAAAACGGGCTTTTAACCAGAAAGTAGAAAGAGATGGAAAAACTGCCCAAATGGCCAATGAACTACAATTTCAGGGCCAAAACCCACTCTTCCCGTGGTAGATAGGCTACCTAGTGTTCACCACTCCCACTGATAAGCTAGAAGGCTTTCCTCTAACACAGAAACAGTCCTGGATACAGCAAGTCTGTATCTGGACTTGACTAGTTACAGGAAAGGCAGGAAACAAGCTTAGATTTTTTTTTTTTTTTGTTTACAGAAAAGCAGCTAAAACAGCAGTAAATACAATTCAAATTGCAGTGCAGGCCAGCACACTTGAGTGTTTAGCAACACTACGGCAAATACAGTTCAGATGAATGTAATTAAATTAACAAATGACTAAAAAACAAGTGCAGAAGGCAGTAAATTAGAAGGCTACTAACAAGCAGTAATAAGTGCAGAGTAAGAGCGACTGAACAGAGTTGTCCTTCCCAAATGCTCTCTTTGTACACAGTAGGAGTGCCTGAAATCAGAATATGATCTCACTGCACTCATTTGAGTGAGCAAATGAGATGTGCCCAGAAGGAGTATCCAAATACAAATCTACAAGAGGGGCGGGCACTTTCAAAGACACCAACATTAACACCAAAACAAGAACAAGAAGGGTGGGTGGGGAACTAACTGTAGAGAGACAGTGACAACTTCAGTTGAGTTAATATTCAGTGAAAAACACAAATAAATAAATTATATACAATACTATAGGCAAAAGAGCAGATAAAAGTGTACTTAAATTCACTTATAAGTCCAGCTGATTTCAGGTAGATGTTAGCCGGCCAAAGCTCTGATATTAAGCAGAGATAACTCAAAATGTACCACTTATATAAGGCAAGACAGGATGTCAGTGATGAGCTGAAACTACCTCCCACTGCTATCAATGGCTACACAGAAATTCTAAAAAGTACTCTGTAGAGAGACAGCCACAACTTCAGTTGAGTTAATTGTTTTGTTTGTGTCTTTCGGCTTTTTCCGGTTAGGGGTCGCCACAGCGAAACTCCGGTCTGCTAATGATTGGCAGTTGATTTTTATACACCGGCTTGCCAGGCCTGACGCACAACCTTCAACGAAGGTACGCCCATTCACGCATGTCTCCACGCAGAAGACGCTCTAGCTGAGAATCAAACCGGACAGCGTCTTACTGTGAGGCGACAATGCTACCGCAGCACCACTTCAGTTGAGTTAATATTCAGTGAAAAACACAAATAAAATTAAAAACAGTACTATATGAAAAGAGCAGCTAAAAGTGTACTTAAATTCACTTATACGTCCAGCTGATTTCAGGTAGATGTTAGCCGGCCAAAGCTCAGATATTAAGCAGAGATAACTGTATAGTCTGCTCTTCAAATTTTCCCTTAGATCTTGCTACTTTTCACCTCTGAGCACTCATATCAGACCTCTGAACCTCTTGCAGCTATCATTGTAGTCATACTATCTGCTGATAGCACTAACAAAAACAGCTTCAGTACTTATAAAGAAGCATAACAGCTACAGTACTTGCATAACAGCTACAGTACTTGAATACTAAGTACCTATACAGGCATGTCTAAAGGTTAGCTCCCTACACTTTCTCCTCTTAACCTGGTGAACCTGGGCATCCTGAGGCAATATAGCAACTGCCTCTTGTACACAGATAACCCTCTCCTCCTACCTACTAACACATCCACTTGTGAGAGATGCACATACATAACCAAACTGGAAGCCACGCTCTCTCAAACCAAGACTGAGCTAGCCAGTCAAGAGGAGAAGGTTAATACACACTCCACACCTCATAGAACACATATCTCACCAGTTCACACACCACCACACCTCTCACATAGTAACACAAAACACATGCACACTTTCACAGAGTTCTCAATAAGAATCTGCCCAAACAGCAAAGACCTCCAAGGCAAAAATGCAAGCAACCATCTCACTCAAACACAACTCCCAGGACACATAGCCCACATAAACAGTGTGCCACTCAACCTGAGCCCCTACAGCAAAACAGTCTACCCAATACACTAGTCATTGGTGACTCTATAGTAAGGCACACTGATGTCCAACTCACTAGGTTAAATAAGGAGAAAGTTACTGTCCGCTGCCTGTCAGGTGCCAGGATTCACCACATAATGCATGCACTTGGGTCACTCCACAACAAGTACAAATATGACTCGGTCTTTGTCCATGTTGGTGTGAACGACCTAGGACGTAGCTCCCTGGACTACATGAATAGAGACATAGAGGAGCTCTCAGATCTTGTAGCCCAGGCAGGTATGAAAAAGCCGTGAGTAGCATCCTACCATCACCTAGAATTATATCACAGTACAAGAAGAAATTGATTGACTTCAATAATTCTCTAGGTTTCTGGTGTCATTCAAAAGGGATCCAGTATCTGTCTGCCTGGGGTGACATGATTGACAGACCTCGACACTTTGCCAGAGATGGCCTGCATCTGTCACCCCTGGGATTCAGGATACTGGAAAAGGCTCTTACCAACCCTATAGTGCCTTTTTTAGGCAATGCCCTGAAGACAAAATTATCACCATAAGAACTGCAAACAAACACAACCTGAGGGTAATGCTACTCAATGCTAGAAGCCTAAATCTCAAAATGCATTCGCTCGAGCCACTCCTAAAACTGGAGAACATCAACCTCTGCGCAGTAACAGAGACCTGGTCCAAGGCTCCAGAGAGCACCCCAGCACTACCAGGCTACACAGCATATCAAACCTTTCGAACCCCAAACCTGGACCGAAGGCCCAAAGGAGGTGTGGACCGAAGCCCCAAAGGAGGCAGCATATCCATCTTCATAAAGGATCCGCACACCTCCTGACTGGTTGCCCAATGTACCGCATCAGAGATACTACAGGTACAACTAACACTGGATAAAAAGGCAATCCAGGTAGTAGCCTGCTATAGATCCCCCACAATGTCCCAAGACTCCAACTCCACATTCCTGAACACTCTGGAAAGCATTAAGGTACAACCCAATACCCTTATACTGGGAGACTTTAACTACCCCACCATTAGCTGGGAAAATTACTCCTGCTCCAACTCATTTGCCCAATGATTTCTGGAATTCATTAACTCTAACACCCTGGACCAACTCATTTTCACCCCCACCAGAGGTCGAAACATTATCGATCTGGTCATCACATGGGGGACTGCTGCTCTTCACCAGTGATCAACTCCTCCCTGGTCAGATCTGACCATAAGTTAATCACAGCAGATATCCAAATCCCACCCTCACCCCCCATGAAGGAAACCACAGTGAAAAACTTCTCCAAAGCCAATTTTGTGCTTCTAAAGACAGACGTGGCAAACTTCACATCACCCATGCAAACAGGGAATGGATGTATAGCTGCTGAATCATACACCAAGGTGCTGTATGAGCATTTACACAAGTGCATGGATCAGGTCATACCTAACAGAACCAAGATCATGTCCTCCAAATAAAGGAAGCCAATCTGGTAGTCCCCAGCCATTAACAAACTCTACAATAAAAGAAAAAAACTGTTGTAGAAAAGGGCAAAGACCCAGGACTGGAAAAAATCCCTTAAAGTCTCAGCAAAAAACTGAGATCCCTCATCAAAGCCTCTAAAGGTAGTTATGAAAACAAAACTGCAACAGATGCTAAAGATAACCACAAGGCATTCCTTAGTTATGTCAGGAACCTGCATAACAATACGCAGGGGTGCTCTGAGCTACTGCACAATGGCACCACTTATACTGAATCAACAAATATTGACAACATCTTGACAGACAGGTTTAGTGCAAACTTTACCCCCCCCTCACTCCCAAAAGGGCCCATCCCAATACTCAGGGAATGCCAAATCCCTTATATCATCAGCTGCTCAGGTAGAAGGCGCACTATCCAAATCCAAAAATACAGCTTCCATGGGATCTGATAATATACCTGGCTGCATGCTATATGAATTACAAAGGGAACTGGCACCTCACCTAAATGCTCTGTTCAACCACAACCTCACATCAGGGTTTCTTCCCACCGAATGGCGCACCACTACAGTCATTCCTCTCCACAAAGCAGGAGCGATTACTGACCCAGTAAACTACCGCCCTATCTGTCTGATGAACTTGATCTGAAAGGCCATGGAGCGCATCATTATGGACCTCATAAATAGGAATATTGGGAATCTTCAAACCCTGGATCCCTCACAGTTTAGGTTTGTGAATAGCAGCTCATGTCTGCTCAACCTGATAGACTTCTTTGAATTTATCACCAAAGCAGTCGATGACAGCAAGGGAGTCCATACAGCCTACCTTGATCTGGTAAAGGCCTTCAACACTATCCCCCACTCTGGGATTATTGACAGACTCACCAACCTAGGCATAAACCCCTACATCATAAGATTGGTTGCCAACTGGCTCATGGACAGAACCCACATGGTGAAAGTAACGGACTCCAAATCCAGCTACTGGGCAGTCACAAGTGGTGTCCCACAAGGATCGGTTCTGGGTCCTCTCCTGTTTGGTATATACTTCTCTGAAGTTCAGACCAACACCAAAGGGCTCTGGTTGACCAAGTTCAATGATAACTGCAAACTGGGAGCCATTATTGACTCTCAAGCTGATGCCAACATCCTACAAAAAGGCCTCACAGACACCAACGACTGGTGCCAGAACTATGGTCTTAAGCTCAATGCCAAAAAATGCATCATCATCCCCTTCAGGAAAAACTCGGTGTCCACAAACTACCACATCGACAGTAGCCCTCTCAACTCCCGAGGTGTGATAAGAGATAGGTTCATAGGTTCATAGGTAGGTACTAGGCTATCTGCCCTAGGGCATTTATAAGCCTAGCCAGAATGTGTTGGCTTTCGCCTCCCTTTTAGACTAGATTCCTGAGCCTCTGTCCAGCAGGGCCATAGAAGTGATCCCAGGAGCAAATTTACGATTTCCCATCCACTCATCAAGATTTCTCTTGAAGAGGGTCAGCAAGGGGCTCTGCCTAACATGGACTGGGATTCTATTTCAGAGCGCGGGAAGCCTTTGGGATATGAATCTATCCCTCCAGCATGTCCTATTTATCGTTGTGCTAAGGTTTAAATCCCTGGAGCGTGTAGCTCTAATGGATCTGGTTTTCTTGAGGTGGAGCATGTCCAACAATTCCGGGTTAGACATGGCATTGTATGTCAGGCAGAGATCACCTTTGAGTAGGCGGTAAGCAACTGAGTAAGGTTGGAGTTTCTTTAGTTGAGCTGCATAGGGCATCTGTTTGAGGCCCACAATCCTCTTGGTGAGGTATTTTTGAGGTCTCTCCAGCTGTTGCAGGTGTCGGGTAAGGTACATCCCAAATGGGGCATTGTACTCAATTATGGGCCTGATGAGCGATGAGTAGAGGGGCACAATGACCTCTCCAGATCTAGATGTGAACCCTTTCGTGATTAGCTGGGCTATATAGAAGGTTGTTCTAACCACTTTGGCAATGTGATTGTCAAAGGAGAGGTTACTATCTACTTGGGTCCCCAGATCCCTGATTACTTCTTCTGTAATTAGTGGATTACCTCCTATATGGTAGTTTGTGGGCACTTTGTTTTTCCCAAAGGAGATGAATATGCATTTTTTTGCATTTAACTTGAGGCCATGGTTCTGACACCAGGTGTCAGTCTCTGTAAGGCCCTTCTGTAGGATGCTTGTGTCAGCCGGAGAGTTGATTATGGCTCCCAGTTTGCAATAATCTGCAAACTTGGTCAGCCACAGTCCTCCCATGTTTGCCTGTACCTCAGAGAAGTATATACCGAACAAGAGGGGTCCCAGGACTGATCCCTGTGGGACGCCACTTGCAACTGGTTTAGAGTCAGACATGGCACCCGTGACACTGACCATGTGAGTTCTATCCCTGAGCCAGTTTGCAACCCATCTTGTGACATATGGGTTGATATTTAAGTGGATAAGCTTATTTATAATACCAGAGTGGGGTAATGTGTCGAAGGCCTTTGTGAGGTCTAGGTAGGCTGTGTGGACTACCTTTCCCTCATCTAAGGCTTTGGTAACTGTTTCAAAGAAGTCAAGTAGGTTTAAGAGGCAAGATCTGCCCTTAACAAAGCCGAATTGGGTGGGGTCCAGTGTTTGGAGGTTCCCAATGTCTTTGTTTATGAGAACCATGATGATGCACTCCATAACCTTGCAGACCAGGCTAGTCAGGCTTATAGGGCGATAGTTCCCTGGATACGTTGTGGCACCACCTTTGTGGAGCGGGATCACTGTTGCTGTACGCCATTCTTTAGGTACATAGCCTGTGGCAAGGCTGAGTTGGAACAGTGAATTAATGTGAGGGTTTAGTTAATTTCGGAGCTCGTGTAAGACGCAGCCCGGGATACCATCTGTTCCCATTGATGCTGTGTTTTTTACTTTGGAGAGGGCTGCTTTCATCTGTATGTCTGTGATGTCTGGGGGACTGCATTCTTCTGGGATAGACACAGGCCCTTTTGGGGGGGATGGGGGGTGAAGTTTGCACTGAACCTGTCCACCAGGATGTTGGCAATGTCTGTGGGTTCAGTGTATTTTGTGCCATTTTGCACCAGCTCAGAGCAGATCTGCGAGCTGCCCCCCAGATTTTTGACGTAGCTAAAGAATGCCTTGTGATTATCTTTAGAGTCTTTGGCGATTTTTCTTTCGAAGCTGGCCTTTGATGATTTTATGTGGGATCGAAGTTTCTTGCTAGTACTGATCAAGGATGCCTTCCCTTTTTGGGATTTTGCCTTGTCATGTAATAGTTTCCTCCTTCTGTTGTATAGCTTTTTTATGGCTGGGGTCCACCAGACTGGTCTCCTGTTCTTGGAGGAGTGAGTCTTGGTTTTACTTGGGATGGCACGATCCGTACATTCCTGTAGGTGCTCATAGAGTTGATTTGTAAATGATTCTGTGGTTTGGGTAGCATTTTCCATTAGCCCGAAGGCTTTGAAACTTTCGACCTCAGTCTTGAGAAGTGTGAAGTTTGCTTTTGAGAAATTTTTCACAGTGGTTTCCTTGGCTGGGGGTGGGGTCGGGATGTGGATGTCCATTGTGATAAGTTTATGGTCTGATCTTACCAATGAGGGATTTACCTCTGGTGTGGAACATTGAGCTCCCATGTTGGTGATGACCAAGTCCAATATGTTGTCCCCTCTTGTGGGAGTGTTGACCAGTTGTTCCACAGCATTTGAGTTTATAAACTCCAGGAACCATTGGGCAAAAGAGTTTGGACTTGAGTAGTTTTCCCAGTCAATGTTTGGGTAGTTGAAATCCCCCAATATCATGGTGTTTGGTGAGACCTTCATATTCTCCAATGTTCTCAGGAATGCCACGTGGGGATCCTGAGACAAGGTAGGTGATCTGTAGCAGGCTATGAACTGAAAAGCAGTTTTACTTACTGTTAGTTGCACATGGATGGTCTCTGCTGCCTCATGCAGTGCCACTAACCTGGAGGTGTGGGTATCCTTGATGAAAATGGATACTCCCCCGCCTTTAGTATTCCAGTCCAAGTTCTGGGGCCGAAAGGAATGGTATGAGTTGAATCCTGGTAGTGCTGGGGTGCTCTCTGGAGCCTTGAACCATGTTTCTGTTACTGCACAGATAATGATTTTCTCCATACTGAGGAGTGCCTCGAGTGCATGCATCTTGAGGTTTAGACTTCTGGCATTGAGTAGCATTACCCTTAGTTTTTTGTTTCTGGTATTGTCTATGGAGGTGGGTTTGTCTTTTGTGCCTCGCCTAAAAAAGGCACTATGGGGGTGGCAAGAGCCTTAGCCAGTATTCGAAAGCCTAAGGGAGACAGATGCAAGCCATCCCTGGCGAAGCAACGTGGCTTGTCTAGCATGTCATCCCAGGCAGACAGACACTGGATCCCCTTTGAATGATACCAATAGCTTAGCCAATTGTTAAAATTGATAATTTTGTCTTTATACTGCGGCATCATTCTTGGTGAGGGCAATATGCTACTTAGTGTCAGGGTCATACCGGCCTGGGCTACATGATCAGAGAGCTCCTCTATGTCTCTTTTCATGTAGTCCAAGGAGGTACATCTGAGGTCATTCACACCAACATGGACAATGACAGAGTCATATTTGTACCTGCTGTGGAGTGACTGGTACTTTTGTGGCAGCTTAGACTCAATGCATGCTTTCCACCGGGCTTGAATGAAATGACTTCTATTCTATGTGTGCTAAAACTAAAGAGCCTTAAGAGATAGTAGCTGCACACACACTATTTTTGTTGGATGGTTAAATAATAGATACTCATTAGCCCTAGGGAGGTTACAATTGCTAAGTTACACCCACCTTTTATAGGTTAAAAGAAACATTACACAACACTTTTTTTATGAAAAGATTACTACTTCCATGGGTCCATGAACATTAGTTATAAGTAAAGTGAACCTACTACGATTTTAATTAATACTATTCAATTTACTATATGTTCCATTATAAGACAACAGAGATTTGTTTTTTTATAAAACTAAGGCACTCATTTTACCTAATGACAACAAAAACAAACTGTTTGACTTCAGTATTTTAGGATTACACCTTTAAATTATGTGACGGTGCTTAATTGGCTTAATTGTATTAACAAGTATGAGTCACTTGGATAGTACTTAAACTTGTTTTTTTTCTTTCTGAGCACTATTGTCTGAAGAAGTTAGGAGAAGTGCTTCCTAACGAAAGGCGCTTTACATTTTGTGACTTGGATTCTGTGCAGCCGGATTGTTTTTAACCTTTTATTGCTTGGCAGTTACCGGAGTGTGAACAGGACTACTGATTGCTGTAAGCTTGTTTTACTCAGCTATTAAACCTTGTTGGACTTTGAAGTGTATGGTTGTCTTGTCTTGTGCCTATTAGTTTTTGGACATTTTTAATCAACAGAAGGACACTCAGGAAATTGAGTTCCTGTTGCAAAAGAAGTACACAAACTCTGCTTCTGGCCATTTCTCATGGGGGGGGGGTTAATATGAAAGATGAAATAACATATTGTAAATGCCAATGACGATGTGAAAATAATGCCTAACTTCAGATATCTAGTGAGAAAATATGCAGAACAATGAGAAAGATAGCAGAATGCAGGAGTGACTGCAATGACTAAACAGGGTCCCAAATGTCACTAGACCTACTGATACTGTTTGCAGGAAATTATGATGTGTGCATTTCAGATTTTTATTGTTGTCTGCACAGTGTTACTATCATTGGTCAAAATAATAATTTCTTCAGTATTCAATGTTAAAGGTGAAAAGTGCAAACCTGCACTCTTGGATACACTCATTAGGTAAAGGTGGAGAAGAGCTTAGTCATAGTATGGAAAACCAGCTGCTGGCATTACAGTACTTATCACCACCATACATGCATGTGCTATGTTGTGTCTTCGAAATGCATCCTGACTGTTTTATGCCCACCACTTTAAGCACATTGAATTCAGAAGCAAAAATGACGCTAGTTGTTGTGGGTGGGAAAAATGCCAAAATCTGTTGGCTAGAGCACCTAGAAGCAGCTCTAACACAGCAAACTAAGGGTTAGGGGGGCAGTATTGTAATGACAGTAGGCTGGGAAGAAATTATCTGTTGCATTATAAGACATGTTTCTCTCATTAAAAAGTATGCTAGTAAACCATTTAAATATTATGGGGAAAGCTTTTAGTAAAACAGTGGTACTGCTCATATTGAAGCCTGTCTAAAGTTATAATGGATTCTGACCTACTAAGCCTTTTATGGCCTGATAAATCTCCTCTCCTATTCCTGAGGGAGTCCTATATGGAAATACTATTTCCAGTAAACAGTGACACAGCAGCCATTTTCCATAATCCTCCTTCAGATTTGGTAATAACAGATGCCGTGTTTGTAACTTGTATGTCATTTTCAGTGAATTTCTACATATGTAAAAGTCAAAATGTGGCTACAGGAATCAAACCACTGCAATTTTTAAAGGGTTGCCTTATTTTAAGTCTTTATTTCAAGAACAAATTGCAGGGGGTCCTTAGTATTTAAAGCTGTACTGCTATGGCATTTGACATGCAATAAAGAAATATATAAGAATTGTTGCTAATATTTATGATGTGTATGACATTCTGTTTGCTACATTACATCAACATGCTTTAAAAATATTTTGTATACATCCAGTGGTGGTCACTTTTTGCAAATCAGTTATTTTGTTGTCCACTTGATATTGTTGCTTATTATGCATGGACATTGTGTCTAACCTAGAAGGTGTTTTCTGCTGGCATTTGCATATTCTGACCATCTAAATACCTAGTTTCATTCAGAATTGTGAACAACCAATGGTTTACAGTCTGAAAATTTGTATTTTCATTTGCCGCAGATCCTCCATATTATGTTTTCTTCTGTTTGCATAAATGTATCATGCAAAAGATAGACCCCTGACTACAACTATCTATCAGCTGCTCATGTTTTTGCAGAATGTTCATATTTTGAGCTCATGTTTTTGGTCTGTTACTGATACAATTTGTGATTTTCTGGTAATGCATTGAGGAGTGAACTTAGAAAATAATTATAGGCATTTGAGTTTCATAGGTTCATAGGTTCATAGGTGTGTACTAGGCTAATGGCCCTGGAGCCTTTACAAGCCTACCCATAGGATTACCCTGGCATCACGCCACCCGACCTTAGTGCTCAGTGCCTCTGTTGAGTAGAGCCACTGGAGTGATCCCCAGGGTGAACTTTCTATTTCCCATCCACACATTAAGATTTCTCTTGAAGAGGGCCAGTGAGGTGTTCTGCTTGACATGTATGGCAAGTCTATTCCATAGCATGGGCAGTCTCTTAGGATCATAGATTACTAGGCTATCGACCTGGAGGTCATTTTAAGCCTAGCCATTTTATCCCAATGTAGTATCATAGAAATGCTGTTCTCTGGGTTATGAACCTGTCCCTCCAGCTTGTTCTGTTGATTGTGGTAACGAGGTTGAGGTCTCTGGAGTGTGTGATGCAGAGGGATTGGGATTTCTTTAGATGTAGCATTTCTAACAGAGTTGGGTGAGACATGACTTTGTAAGTCAAGCAGAGATCGCCTCTAAGTAAACGATATGAGACAGAGAATAGTTGGAGTTTTTTTAGTCTGTCCATATAGGACAAGTGTTTAAGGCCTAGGATCCTCTTTGTGAGGTACTTTTGTGGGCTCTCCAGTTGTTGCAGGTGTCTAGTGAGGTACATGCCAAATGGGGCATTGTACTCGATGATTGGACTAATGAGGGAAGAGTAGAGGGAGTCAATGACCACTTTCTTCCTGGATGCAAAACTCTTAGTAAAGAAATGTGCCACAATTGAAGGACTTTCTGACCACAGCGGCAATTTGGTGGTCAAAAGAGAGGTTGCTGTCAACCTGTGTTCCCAGATCTCTTATAATGCCTTCTGTGTTCAGTGGACTACCATCAATGTGGTAATTCATAGGAACTGGGCTTTTTCCAAAGTGGATGACACATTTTTTTGGCATTGAGCTTAAGGCCGTGGTTCTGACACCAGTCGTTGGTCTCAGTGAGGCCTTTCTGTAGGATGTCAACATCACTTGGGGAGTTAATAATAGCTCCCAACTTGCAATCATCTGCGAACTTTGTCAAACAGAGTCCCTTCATGTTGGCCTGGACTTCAAAGAAGTAGATACCAAACAGGAGAGGATCCAGGACCGAACCCTGTAGGACTCCACTCGTGACTGTCGGCAGTCTGACTTGGGAGTCAGCTACTTTTACACTGTGGGTTCTACCTGTAAGCCAATTTCCAATCCACCTAGTGATATAGGGGTTGATGCCTAGCTTAGTGAGTTTTTCTATGATTCCTGAGTGGGGAATGGTATCAAAGGCTTTGGCGAAGTCAAGGTAGGCTGTATGAACCACCGTGCCTTCATCCACAGCTCTGAGGACTGACCCAAAGAAGTTGACCAGGTTGAGCAGGCATGAGCTACCCTTCACAAAACCAAACTGTGTGGGATCCAGAGTTTGGAGATTCCCTATATCCTTGTTTATTAGGTCCATGATGATGCATTCCATAGCTTTGCATATCAGACTCATCAGGCTAATGGGGCGATAGTTCCCAGGGTCTGTAATCACTCCTCTTTTGTGGAGAGGGATGACTGCAGCAATGTGCCATTCGGTAGGGACAAAATCTGAGGTGAGGCTGTAATTGAACAGGGCACACAGGTGAGGTGTCAGTTCACTCTGTAGTTCATGTAGAACACAGCCAGGGATATTGTCAGGTCCCATAGAAGAAAGACAGCACCAAAAACTGTTCCCAGAACAAACCACGATCCACGAATATGTCACAAAGAACTTCTTTTATTGAAATACAAAATGAAGGTTGAGCGCTTTCATCTACCCAATGTAGATTTCATCAGAACACTGAATATATCAAACCTTGTCTCTTAAATACTTTAAAATTCCTGCCTAAAACACCACCTGACCAATTAAACTACCATTAAGTTTTAAAGACATAAGAACATAGATTTGGTAAAACCCATATAAACAGCCTTCTAAATATTATCAGTATTAATAATGGTTAAAAAATGCCTAAAACAGCATCAAAATTCAATCATATAATAAAAGTTCTCTATCGGTGGAATATGAACCATACCTCAACTCTAATAATACATACTAGATGAATGTTTCATATAAAATATGACAAATGCATGGAGTGCATAAAAGGAACAATATCAAATGTAAGATATAATCCTACAGTAAATACTAATTACATAACAAATACAATATATATAGTTATGACCTGCCTAAATATATTGTGCATTACCAAAGTATATAAATGCCTATATTTAACAATGAAAAATTATTTTATATACATATTTGATTGAATGTATATGTATATATGTATATATGTCTATATGTCTCTCTCTGACAAAACTACAACATTGTTAATTTCTTATAAGGGGCTTAGTAGGAATATTTTCATTGATACCTGGTGGAATTGCCGCATTTAGCTTTAACTGCCATTTGATCTCTTTTTCCCCCAAAATTGCCTTGATGTTACCCCTGCTGGGGTTGTTCCTAACTGCTTCAAGAATGGCAAATTTGAAGGTGTTACAACCAGCACTACCAGCTAAATGTCTGTATAGTGCATTATTCATATCCTTCTTTTTTATGCAATACAAATGATCGTAAATTCTATTACGTAATTTCCTGTCCGTTTTTCCAACATAAAAACTTGGACAGGACATGCACTTTCCTATATAGACAACATGTTGGGTCTGGCAATTTCCCTTACAAAGATAAATCCTACTTCTAATAATATTCACTAAACTAATACACTCCACTTGTAAAATGGAAGGGCACTGGTTGCAACCAAAAACCAAAGAAGGATATGAATAATGCACTATACAGACATTTAGCTGGTAGTGCTGGTTGTAACAGCTTCAAATTTGCCATTCTTGAAGCAGTTAGGAACAACCCCGGGGGGGGGGGGTAACATCAAGGCAATTTTGGGGGAAAAAGAGATCAAATGGCAGTTAAAGCTAAATGCAGCAATTCCACCAGGTATCAATGAAAATATTCCTACTAAGCCGCTTATAAGAAATTAACAATGTTGTAGTTTTGTCAGAGAGAGACATATAGACATATAAACATATATACATATACATTCAATCAAATATGTATATAAAATAATTTTTCATTGTTAAATATAGGCATTTATATACTTTGGTAATGCACAATATATTTAGGCAGGTCATAACTATATATATTGTATTTGTTATGTAATTAGTATTTACTGTAGGATTATATCTTACATTTGATATTGTTCCTTTTATGCACTCCATGCATTTGTCATATTTTATATGAAACATTCATCTAGTATGTATTATTAGAGTTGGGGTATGGTTCATATTCCACCGATAGAGAACTTTTATTATATGATTGAATTTTGATGCTGTTTTAGGCATTTTTTAACCATTATTAATACTGATAATATTTAGAAGGCTGTTTATATGGGTTTTACCAAATCTATGTTCTTATGTCTTTAAAACTTAATGGTAGTTTAATTGGTCAGGTGGTGTTTTAGGCGGGAATTTTAAAGTATTTAAGAGACAAGGTTTGATATGTTCAGTGTTCTGATGAAATCTACATTGGGTAGATGAAAGCGCTCAACCTTCGTTTTGTATTTCAATAAAAGAAGTTATTTGTGACATATTCGTGGATCATGGTTTGTTCTGGGAACAGTTATTGGTGCTGTCTTTCTTCTAGTGTTGAGTTCCTTGAACCTTCATTGTTGGTATTTGTCGTCAGCCACAGGTCCCATAGAAGCTGTATTCTTGGCCTTGGACAGTGCTGTTTTAACTTGTGCAGCAGTAATATTGGGTGCCTGGCAATCTACTGGTATTGTGATTCATCCTTTGGTGGGGGAGAGATGGGTAAAGTTGGCACTGAATCTGTTGGCCAGTATATTGGCAATATCTGTTGGCTCAGTATAGGAGGTACCATTGTGCAGTAGCTCAGAGCAAATCTAGGTATTGCCATGGAGATTTGTTACATAACTATAGCAGGCCTTGTGATTGTCTTTATTATCTGCTGCAATGCTGTTTTCATAGCTAGCTTTAGGGAATTTGATGAGGGATCTCGACTTTTTGTTGAGGCTGATAAGAGAGTTTTTCCAGTCTTGGGACTTCACCTTATTCTGCATCAGTTTCCTCCTTCTGTTGTAGAGTTTGTTTATGGCAGGGGACCACCAGATTGGCTTCCTTTTTTTGGAGGAGAGCATCTTGGTTCTATTTGGGTATGGCGAGATCCATGCATTTGTGTATGTGTTTGTACAGTGCATTGGTGTATGATTCAGCTGTCATGCAACTATTCTCCATTTGCACGGGTGCCATGAAGTTAGCCACCTCTGTTTTTTTTAGGAGTCCAAGGTTAGCTTTGGAGAAGTTTTTCATGGTGGTTACCTTTGCAGAGGGGGATGTGGATTTCCAAGGTGATTAGTTTGTGGTCAGATCTAACCAGGGAGGAGTTGACTATTGATGTAGAGCAATGGTCACCCATGTTAGTAATGACCAGGTCAAGGATGTTTTTACCTTTAGTGGGGGTAAGAACAAGCTGGTCCAGGGCATTGGAATTAATGAAGTCCAAGAAATGTTAGGCATGTGTATTGGTACATGAGTAGTTTTCTCAGTTAATGGAGGGGTAGTTGAAGTTGCCCAGTATGAGAGTGTTAAGTTGGACCCTAATATTCTCCAGGGTGCTTAGGAATGCGGAGTGTGAGTCTTGGGACATGGTTGGGGACCTATAGCAGGCTAAGACCTGAATCGCTATCTTACCTAATGTTAGCTGCACCTGAAGTATTTCTGAAGCTTTATGTTGGGCTACCAGCCTGGAGGTGTTGTGCATCCTTTAAGAATATGGAAAAGCCACCACCTTTGGAGCTTCAGTCCAAGTTCTGGAGCCGAAAGGTGTGGAATGAGTTATAGCCTGGCACTGCAAGAGTGCTTTCTGCTGCCTTGAGCCAGGTCTCTGTTACAGCACAAATGTCGATGTTCTCCATTTTAAGGAGTGCTTTGAGCAAGTGCACTTTGAGATTTAGACTTCTAGCGTTGAGCAGCATGACCATCAGATTGCATTTGTTTGTAGCTGTTATGGTGGAAATTTGGTCTTTGGAACACCGTCTAAAAAAAGGAATTATAGGGGTGGCAAGAGCCTTGGCCAGTATCTGGAAGCCCAGGGGTGACAGACGCAGGCCATCTCTGACAAAGCATCGAGGTCTGTCAATCATGTCATCCCAGGTGGACATACTGGATCCCCTTAGAATGACAACAGAAACTTAGCCAAGTGTTGAAATCAATAATTTTCTGCTTGTACTGTGGTATCATTCTGGGTGATAGTAGGAGGCTGCTCAGGGCTAGGGTCATACCCACCTGGACTACATAATCTGAGAGCTCCTCCATGTCTCTTTTCATGTAGTCCAGGGAGGTACATCTCAGGTCATTCACACCCACATGTACAATGACAGAGTCATATTTGTACCTGTTGTTGAGGGACCTGAGTGCTTGCATTATGTGGTGGATCCTGGCACCTGACAAGCAGCTGACTGTTACTTTCTCCTTATTCAACCTAGTGAGTGGGACATCAGTGTGCCTCACTATCGAGTCATCTATGACTAGTGTGTTTGGCATGCTGTTTTGCCTTAGGGGCTTTGGTTGAGTGGCACACTGTTTAGGAGAGTTATGTGTCTCCTGATTAGTGTTGTGTTGTGGTGATCTAGTGCGTTTCTGCCTTGGAGGTCTCTGCTGTTTGGGTAGATTTTTATTGAGAGCCTCAACGAAGGGGGGGGGGGGTTGTGTTTTTATGTGAAGGCAGTGCTGGTGTGTGTTCTGGAAGGCTATGTTTTCCATGTGGTGTGGTGCAGGTGTTGACCTTCTCTTCTTGACCAGCTATTCTGGTCTTGGCTGGAGTGTGCGTGGCTTCCATTTTGCATATATAAGTGCATATCTTTCAAGTCTGAGTGTTGGGAGGTAAGAGGAGAGGGTTGTCAATGTACATGAGGCAGTTGTTACATTGCCTCAGGATGCCCAAGTTCACCAGGTTAATAAGAGAAAGCACAGGGAACTGACCTTTAGACATGCATGGAGGGGTGGGCATTAATATAAGAACTGGAGCTGTTTCCTTGTAGAACGTTTAATGCTGGTAGCACTTTTGCATGCTACAATAATTGCTACAAGAAGTCCGGTAAAGTGCTAAACTAATAAGCCAGTAAAGTGCAAGAGAGGAGAGAACTAGCAGATCTAAGGGAAAAATTGAAGGGCAGACTTTTTAGTACCGCTCAGAAGCTTACAAACAGTCCAGGATACAGTAAATCTGTATCTGGACTAGACTAGTTACAGGAAAGGTGGGAAACAAGCGCAAATGTGCTTCATGTCCTTCAGAAAATGCATGCTAATGCAAAAGGTGTTATTCGATAGACTTTCTAAGTTTATAACAACAATATCTAAAATCTGTCCCTGATTTTGGCCATTTGTCCTCCCATTAATTTTGGCTTTGTCCAGAACTGTTGCGCTAAAGAGGTTGAAGGGTAGATCAGGTCTCCTGTCAAAGGAGTTGTACACAATAAAGAAACTTCCAACGAAAGGGATATATATTTTTTTTTTATTTGTGTGACGGTTTAGACTGGTCAGGATAAACAATGTTTAATTTCTGTACACCTCTGGCATTCTCTGTACTGTAGTAATCCCCTCATTTATTAAAAAAAATCCAACAGCTCGCCGCGTACCTACTTGCAAGTATTTTTGTAACAAACCTTTCCTTAAGAGTAACTGGATTTGTACACCTGTAGGGTCTCACCTGTTGCACAGCAGAATTTTCCTGCTCTCTACGCCTCAATTTGATGTACATTGAAACTACGCTACATGTTATCATTTTACATTGATTTGTATATAAATATCTTAGACCTAAGTCGTATTTGCTTTGTATATCTGTATTTCCACTTAGAGCTTTTGGTTGGTTTATTAAAGCACATGTTTTTAGTCTGATATACTCCATTAGAATTTATGATGCACGTTTTGAAATGACTTGCCCCAGGCAACAATTTCTGGGGACGATCGTATATAGAACTAATTTTCAGAGTGTAACTGAAGTGACACTGACGGGATTCAAACCAGGTCTCTTGCGTAGCAGAGCAGCACTTTAGCCCTCTGTTCCCTACCACAGTTCAATAACATTAATGTTATATAATTAGTTTCCAGTGTTTACCCCAAATTAAGAGTCATTCACTTCATGTGATGTTTGTCGTTGTTTGTGATGGTGACAAAACACCCTCGTGTGGTGTCGCTCCCTTCCTGCCAGTATGGTCTTTACGCAAATATTCACACATAGTATGATACTGATGTACTATCATCTTCTACCACGAATGTTAAGGTAATGCCACTAAAGAACTAGCCAAGAAATGCTCCTAGGGATGATCTGTCCACTCATGTTCAACTTCTTTCCCTTGTGCTCCAGAATCCTAGACTCAATGCAGTATTATCCCCAAAGGTAACCAGATTTCATAAGATTTCTAATAGGCAGTATGACCACTTCTGTACACCTCAAGCCCACTGACCTGTCATTAATGATGGAATTGCTGCAAAACCTCTCAAGGCAAGCATTCAATGCACTCATAAAAAAGCCTGCAATTAAGTAAGTCCAGTGTCATACTACAAAATGCAAAGGAAAAATGCAAGTAACGTCTTTTTCAGTTGTGAGTAAGATTGGGGGCAGGAAAGAATTGGGAGACTATCATCAGGATGTAGCCAGAAATTCATAGTTTGTACCCAGATTTCACGCTTCTACCTCCACCCCACCCACCCATCATTTTAAAACTGCACTGCCTCAAAGTACTGTCCCTATATATTAAGTAAGATTACGCATTGTTTTCCACAGTTGCCGCTTATAACCATGAAGATGTATTTTTTAGAAGTATATTCTGATCAGGCAAGCATATTTTATATAGATCTATATAACAGACACTATTTTAGACAGTTTTGAAGATTATAAGTTTCAGAGAGATGCTCAGAAAAGCATGTACTCATATGAGTACACGGAGTATGCCTAGCTACACTGATTAGTGAATGAAATAAGAATCTTGCAGTTAACTATTAGCCAGAAGCACTTGCTACAGCACTTTGTCATCCTGCTATCTGCCTAAGATGAACAGCCTCAACCTTGACATTCACAAGGCACATTTTATGAGTCTGTTAGTGCCTCCTGTGTTGTAAATGAATGGGAACTTTTCACGCAGAAGCACATTTGATCTATTTTATCTGTTTTTGCTACCATATCAGGGCTGACCCGTCTTTCCCGTCACTAATTCCCAAGAAGTTGTACACACCATATTTAGTAAGTAGCTAAGCAGCTACAGAGTAGATTACTGGGATTCCTTTAAGATGGAGTATCCTTATTTGGGGTGCAACTGCAGATGGTAAAGACTTGACTTAAATCAGGACTAATTAGAGAAGGTTTTTCTGAAAATGTAAACACATCTTAGCAAGGATCTGACAAGCTTCCTATGGTACCTGTGCTACCTGCACACACCTGTCTGTAGGACTGATCAGCATCCATTCCAGCAGTTTATTAATAAAAGAAAAGAAAACAAACGCCACGTGACCTTTTCATTTTGTAATGTAACTTGCCATTTATGGACCTGAGTTCTTTTTTAAAGGGGGATTTGTTAGTAAGTGAAGATCAACTGGAGTGAAGTGCGGGAATAACTAGAGACAATAAACAATGTAAAGAAGCAAAAAAGGAAAATTAGCCCGCTGCTGCTGTTGCGTACCTTTCTTCTGCAAAAAATTGTCATTTTACATTCACTTAGAGTTTGAGGTACGTGTGTGTGTGTGTGTGTGTGTGTGTCTTCATAGTGTGTCCTTCCAAGATTTGTTATTAGTACTTTTCAGTAATCAGCATCTGCATACTAATAGATGCCCGGACATCAAGAAATTGATAGTTTTAATAAAAATATGTACAGAAAAAAAGTTCCTAAAGTATTGCATGTGATGCTATAGCAGTGGAAGGTAAACCTTCAGCTCTTTAGAGCTTGGAAATAGGATGTCTATAGATGTGGTGGGGGGGGGGGGGGTAGCTCAACTCCGCCCCTTTCCACTGAGTCCTGATTTAAAAAGTGGGGGCTGGCCGCAAACTTGTGGTTTTGGACTGTTGCAGCTGTGGTTCCTACAGGTCCTGGACTTTCCCAAGACAGACGTCCGGCACCAAATCCATAAGTTTACATACAGCAGGAAATCCGTAAGTACTAAAGAATAAATCCATTTAATGTCACGAACTGAGGCTTATTGGTATCCTAATATTTTTTGATTTCATGTTAATCTGTTTTGTCCGTCAGTATTGCGGTTTGGAAGTACATGCATTGATCCTGTGCTGAGGGAAGTCGGGGGCTCTGGGTATGAGTATAACCAATAAGTTATTACTCCATCCAGAGACTTAAGATGCCATGACAGGTAACAGTTTAATCCTGGAAATGGGTGTATATTTTTTTTCATTTATTTTCATGAAAAATACCCATGAATCGTGACTGGCACCTTGTGCGCCCTAAGATCAGTGTACAAGTTGTGACTTAACCGGGTCTGCAGTTTATACATATGGAGATGCAGTAAGAGAACTTGTGTCTAATTTAGGTGACCTCACCTACATTTCATTGTTTAATTTTTGTTTGGGGGTATATTTACTGGTGGTTCATGCTGAATTACCTAAGATCCAGTCTGAAAAATGCATAATAACAAACCTGTCACATTTTCTTCTGTCTAACGAGAGTGAAACAGTCACCGTCAAAAGGAGGGATGGGAACCTTTGGCAATAGTATCTACAATGTTGAAATGTGTTGCATGATTGCGTATTCCTGCTGAATAAATGTCGGAAATGTGACCTCTGTATTCTCCCATAAAACAATCTGAAAACTGTATGCATGCAGGCTGGCTTGGGATAAGTGTTGACATAATAAAGTTAATTATGAGGGCTCAGCTATCATACCCCTACTCATAATGTTGCAAAGGACCGCATTTCAGTCAGCTATCACTTGTAATATCCAGCTGATCTGACAGTAATTTATCTTTAATTCTTGAGTAGTACAAGGAGTTATTCTACTCATCAACTAGGAGACTAAATCAAACCGCCGATCTTCCAACGCCTTTTTTATTTTGCTTGTTTCCAGCTGATAATTAATACTTCATTCACACACTCTTGTCATTCGTTCACAATTGCACGTACTTGCATTTCCCGTTTCCATCTTTATGCAATTTATAATTCCGGGAGAAACCAGAGCCTATCCAGCAAGTAATGAACTCAAGGCAGAGAAATTATGCAGGACGGGACACCAGCCTGTTTCGGCCATTATATACTCCATCTCGCTTCACCAGGACACCAATTTAGAGGTTCGCCAGTTTTCCCAACTGCTTGTCTTTTGAGATGTGGGACTTGGAAGAAAACCCTGCACAGACAGTTATGCAGGCTACTCATCCTGCTTCATTAAATTGTATCGTTTTCTTGATAAGATTGAGTGAATTTATATGTGCGTACCAAATATTTTGCAATTTAACGAATTCTACAAAAGCTGCTTAAATATAGGTGTTATAAGATGCTCTTGTTACTGTATAAAATGAGGAAATGCTCGTGTTTTCTTCTTCCACTTGTAATTTTTATGCTAGTAGTGGTACAATTGATCGTGCTCATGTGTTGGCAGGTGTGAAGCTGGCACCCGGTGTTCCACCGTGCCCATTAAAGCTGTATCCGAGTCTAACAGCAGAGGGCACTGCACGGCACTTTACCTAATTATTTTTGCCGGAAAAGGACTTGATGAAATTAGTTTTCCTTTAAGGGGTAGACTTATTATAAGTTGTATAGCCGTGTGTCGCAGCTGCTGTAATTTAAACACGGAAATTTTTTGCATTGCTTCTCCTGGATGCCGATTCTCTACCGATTTTCTTCGTAGAGTATGCAAATTATTAAATGATTGAAATAAAGCTGTATGTACACATTATTAAATAATTGAAATAACTCGATACCCTTATTTATTATCAATAGATATATGGGATCTAGTATCTGAAAATCTTTGACTCATAATAATAATAATAATAATAATAATAATAATAATGTTCAGAGGCTGAGAGGGTACCCACCACCTTTCCAGATCCAAAGATGATTGAATGTCCCAGTATAATGTGATTTGCATGGATAGGATGCAGCCTTCCCCCAAGCCTGCGCACAGTTCTCACAAATTATTTTTGCAGTCCTTTTACAGCAGTTTTTTGAGGTATTTTACAAATTATCTAACTGGCACATGTAGCTTGTTTCCACCTTCTGCCTTTATGCAGACACAGAGATATAAACTATCTGGTAAAATCTGGTTGGTATTTCCTGCTATTGACGTGATTAGCTGTATGATGGTCAGAACTAACTTTTTTGCAACAACCTGCTTTCTATAATAGCACTGGGTTTGGAGAAAGGAATGACAGCTGTTGGCTTACAATCTCTGACGTTCTGTGCAGTGAAACTGTTTTATTTATGTGAAAAGCAAACATTGCCTTGCTGATTTTACTGTTTGCCTTTATTCCTCTAAACATGGATTTGACAGCCCTGTGTGTTGCCGGCCGGCATAGTATTCCCTAAATGGTATTTGTTTAGAAACTGGTTATCTTTACATTTTTTGCAGGAGAGATGGAAAAAGAGCATAACCTCACCATATATGGCATGATCTTGGACTTGGTTGTGGAATCCACAGGGTAGCAATGACTTTTATTGCACTAATGAGTTAACTTAGCTGCATCGTTATTAAACTGATAACTTGTGGACGGAATGGAACATTTTCTGCAGTTGTTACTAAATGATGAACACAGATGCATACATACCATAAACTATTTACTTTTTTCTGAACATCATAACTTGATTACATTTTAAACCTTAATTCTTTTCTCTTCTGCATGAAATCCAGCTTGTTTGCAAACTTTCAAAACTCCCCACTTCCTCATCCAGCTACTTTCATCTATACCTGTACACTTTTCTATTTATTTCTTTTCTCCTTCACCCCCTTGAATTCCCCATGTCTGTTTAATGTAGCATAATTTCCATGATCCTTTCTTTGTGTATTAAGAAGCTTCCATTTTGTACTCCCAACTTCATTTGTTGCTTCATTCCACCTCACATTTAAAAAAATGTTCACATCTCTCACAAAGCTATCATCTTCACACTAAATAAATTAATTCACCACATTAATCTGTTGCTCCCTGCAACCATGGAAAGTATAGTTACCAAAGATTCATTTTTCTTGCTAGTCATCTAAGGCATGGAGGTATAAAGCCCTGACTACTGCCCAGTTAACACCAGTATGATAGCTGCCTGTATAGTGGAGGATCTGTTGAGAGCAGATAGCGGAGTAATGAAGCAACGCATGCTCGCCTTTCCCAGACATAGGCTGGGCAATCATATTCTAGATGCATATAACTTGGTTTAACAATGTACATCTTACAACACTTAGACGGATTGTGAAATCAGGTGACACCCCATGCATTGACTCCCTGCATTCCCTAGTCTTGGACATCTGCAGGCATCATCAGAAGAAAGGTAGGGCTATAAAGCAATCCACCCACACTCCTGGTATATGTGACCCGTGACCCTAGAGGAACAAATAGATGATAAGGTTGTTACCCAAGAGGAGCAAATGGGTCAGTACAGCAGTTATAAGGAGCCTAATAGATAAAAGGGTATCGGAGCAAAAAAAATAAATAAATAAAGAAGTTAATTATCTTATCTTAGTGGCTATCCTTTGCCTCAGTTCCACCAGATTTAACCTTTTCTTTCTATATGGTATCTAGAACTACAAACAGAACCATAAGAGGGACTCACTAGAGGGCAAGCTAACCAATGCCTCCTGAAGTCTGTGTCCTTTCGTCCTTTCTATACACCCAGCACTTGATTTGCCTGTAAATTAATTTTAAGCTGTTGAGCTGCTAACCATGTGAATGAAATGGTCTAGGTCAAACCCTTTTAAGCCACCACTCAGGCCACTGGGGCAAGGGTAGATGCAAAATATATAGACAGTTTAGAGTAGCCAGTCAAATGAGGCAGGAGGAATCTGAAGTAACTGGTGAAAATCTACACAGACTTGATGAAAGCATGCAAACCCCACACAGAAAATGACCAGAAGTCAGGACTGAATCTCACATGTCCAGCATCTGAGGTTTAGACAGTGACCAGAAGTCAGGACTGAACCTCAGACCTTGGACACATGAGGTAAAAATGTTAACCAAAGAGCATGTGTTGTTTTTCCAAACATTTTTCTGCATTTTTCAAATCCACATGATGCTAGAGATGACAGCAACCTCTCCCCCAGAACTTTCATCTTGTAACCTATTTAGCTAAGGCTCTCCTATTCCATATTTTTTTGCTATGATTTCCTTCCATTATGTGCACCAGTGTGAGTCACCGTGTACCAAAGATGTCAACCTGTTCACTCAAGAATCATGGATAAAGCTACAAATTATGAGGGGCAAAGTCCTCATATAAGGGACATCTTTTTATTTACAGATAATGCTTAGAAGGCTGTTGTAATAAATGGAGTGTATTAACACACATTTTGTACAGAACATGAAGCCTTTAAATGTTTTAGTGAATTCATTTGTTTACTCCAAAAACGCAATTTTTAAAGGAGACAGAGCAACATTTGTGACAAAATCTGGACAGATAAGAGATATGCCTCGCACTTTGTAATGATTTCTACATGCTGTCCATCACCTGGCAATTTGCCATTCTGCTGTATCAAGTATCTTCACAATCGCTTTCATGTGCCTGGCAAACACATTTTTATTGTTTTCTTTACTGTTTTATATACATA